>NC_041218.1:22263958-22365590 GCF_002837175.3 Physeter macrocephalus
CGGAGCGGCTAGGCCCGTGAGCCATGGCCGCTGAGCCTGCGCGTCCGGAGCCTGCGCTCCGCAATGGGAGAGGCCACAACAGTGAGAGGCCCGTGTACCGCAAAAAAAAAAAAAAAAAAAAAAAAAAAAAAAAAGTGATTGTCAAAATGGAAAAAAAAAAATCACGGTAAAACATGAAAAGTGCAGTCTAGGAATTCCAAGCAAAAGTAAAACAAAAAGTCAATAAACTGGAACATGTGAAAAGAAAACCAGTAAAAAGCATCAAAATGAGTTAGGGAGGCCCACATTTGACAAACAATATTCTAATAAGAGAGAGCAGAGAAAGGGAAGGAAGGAGAGCCTTAAAAACCACAAAGCAAATAACAAAGGAAACAGTTTCCCCAGACAGAAGGATATTGGGCTTCATGCTGGAAGGACTCACCAAGTGTGCTTAACCAAAAAGCACCCAGGCTAAGACTGATCTCAGGTCATTAGTCCAAACTGGCATTCCCTACGGTGTCCTCCCGCCCCAGACTGCAAGGCCTCTCTAGGTTTTCAAAATAGAATACCACCACGCACAGAAAAACTAACAATAAGAAACTATTTTAAAACTATATATATATAAAATATAATATATATATGCTATATATATATAGTTTATATATATAACATATATATACATACATAAAATTCTAAAGTGCCTTGAAAAGATGTACGGAGTACAGTGGGAAGAGAATTGAGGGCATATGTGGCTGAAATTCAGATACACCTTTCCTGAATGAACCATGGCATGGGAAGCACCATGGAAAACCAATCACTTACCAACAGACCAATTACTGTAATACAGGCTCGAGAACTAGATATTTCTGAAATAAAGCCTATGGCTGCTTTTACACTTTTATACCAGAAAGCATACTCTTATAACAGCTCCATGATGTTCTCAAAAGTTTCCATTATTAAGACTCATCATCCCCGTTTCATACCATGTAGCTGTTATCACTCTGACATTTCCTTGTTTACTGCTTGTTTCTTTGTGTGTTGCAGGTTCCACAAAAGCTGGGCCTCTGCATGTCTGGTCCATCTCTCTATTCCCACTGCCTAAAACTGTGCCTGAGGGCTTCCCTGGTGGCGCAGTGGTTGAGAATCCGCCTGCTGATGCAGGGGACACGGGTTCGTGCCCCGGTCCGGGAGGATCCCACATGCCGCGGAGCGGCTGGGCCTGTGGGCCATGGCCGCTGAGCCTGCGCGTCCGGAGCCTGTGCTCCGCAGAGGGAGAGGCCACAGCAGTGAGAGGCCCGCGTACCGCAAAAAAAAAAAAAAACAAAAAAACTGTGCCTGGCACATTGTAGGTGCAATCTTAATGTTGAATGAATGAATGAACAAAACTTCCTGGGATGCAGTTTTCTCTGTGCCTCAGGAGACTCTTACAGTCCAGCCTGTCATAGTTGGTGTTGATAATGAAGGTTCTCCTCAATGCTCATCCTGGGTCCCAATTCAAGGACTTCTCTAAAGAGAGCTTCTTTCAAAACATGTCTTTCCTGGGACTTCCCTGGTGGCACAGTGGTTGAGAATCTGTCTGCCAATGCAGGGGACACGGGTTTGATCCCTGGTCCGGGAAGATCCCACATGCTGCGGAGCAACTGGGCCCGTGTGCCACAACTACTGAGCCTGTGCTCTAGAGTCTACAAGCCGCAACTACTGAGCCCGCACACCACAACTACTGAAGCCCGCGTGCCTAGGTCTGTGCTCCACAACAAGAGAAGCCACCGCAATGAGAAGCCCACGCACCGCAACAAAGAGTAGCCCCCGCTTGCCACAACTAGAGGAAGCCCGTGCGCAGCAATGAAGACCCAATGCAGCCAAAAATAAAATAAATAAATTTATTTTAAAAAATTGTATTGTCTTTCTCCATTTTATTCATTTTCATCAATGTGCTGATCCTTCCCTAACTGCTGGTGGTATTATAAATTGGTATAGCCACTTGGAGGGACAATTTGGCATTGCATATTGAAATATAAGATGGGCTTATCCTACAACTCAGTAATTACACTCCTCTGTTTCTATCCTAGATAAACAACTGCATATGTGCATGAGGAGGCAAGTATTAGGATAGTCACTGCAGTGGAGTCTAAAATAGTGGATAAATGAAAATAATTTAAAAGTCCATCAGTAGGGGGGTGATTAAATATACTAAGATGTATTTGTACTATGAAGTTATATTCAGCATTTAAACAGAATTAGGTATATGTATTAACATGGGTGGATCTCCAAGACATATTGTTGAGTGGAGGAGATTAAAATTTTTATCAAAAAAATCAAAGAATGGGTGTGACCATAAAGAGCAGCACCAGGAATCTTTGAGGTGATGGAACAGTTCTGTATCTTGACTGTGATACAATTACATAGAGCTATACACACATAACTGAGTGCATGTAAAACTGGTGAAATCTGGGTAAGTTCTATGGATTGCACCAATGTCAATGTCCTCGTTTTGATAGTGTACTATAGTTATGTAAGATGTTACTTTTGGGGGAGGCTGGGTGAAGTGTATACAGGGTCTTTTGTACTATATTTGCAACTTCCCATGAATCTATAATTATTAAACAAAAAAGTTAAAAAAGAATAAAAAATAAATATTGATGTATTAGAAGACTCAATTTGATGATATCAGTTCTCCATAAATTGGCTAGAGTCAATGCAATCTCAAAACTTTTTAAAAGTAACTTGACAAACTGGTTCCAAAATTTATAAGGAAATGCAAAGAACCAAGAATCACAAAAACATTCTTGAAGAACAAAGGAAGAGAATTTGCTCTATCAGACATGAAGATTTATGGCAAAACTATGGTAATAAGGAAGTATTGTATTGCTAAAAAGATAAGCAATTTGATCAATGGAACAGAATAGAGCATCTGGATATGGGGATAGGGAACCATGAATGTAAGAATGCTTGATTAATAATGACTAAGCTGGCACTCTAAAATAAAGAGAAAGGATGTACTTTTCAATGAAAAAGTGCTGGGAAATCTGGGTATTTGTACATAAAAAATAAAATTAGATCCTTTCTTCACACCTAACACAAAAATCAACTGAGACATCATATAACTGCTTCAATGAGAAATTAATGCAAATGAAAAAAGATTCAGAAAACATATATCAAGAAGAATTGAATGGCAGTTTTATGACAGAAAAATGCAATAACCTAACTTTTAAACTCAACAGATGGTCTTAATAGCAGAATGAAGAGGACAGAGGAAAGAATCAGTGAACTTGAAACAGAATTCTACCAGTTGTTTAAAGAGGAGTTAATACTATGCTCTTCCAGAAGATAAAAGAGGAGGAAATACTTCTCAACTCAAATTTTGAGGCCAGTATTTCCCTGATGTCAAAACCTGACAGAGACAGCATGCACGCACACATGCACACACACGTACACAGATAGAGAAAACTACAAACTAATATCCTTCATGAGTATAGATGCAGATTTTAAAACAAAATATCAGCAAATGGTATTCAATAAGATATAAAAAGACATACATCATGACCAAGTAGGGTTTATTCCAAGGATGCAGGGCCGGTTCAATAATTAAAAATCAATGTATTCCACCATATTAATAGGCTAAAAAATAAAATTCACATAATCATATCAATTGATTCAGAAAAAATATCTGACAAAACTCAACACCCACTCATGGTAAAAACTGTAAGAAAGCTTGAAATAGAGGAAAATTTCCTCGACTTGATGAAGATCATATTTAATAGTGACAGACTGAACACCTTCTCACTAAGGTTGGGAATAAGGCAGGAAGCCCACTCTCATCACTATGACTCAACATAGTACTGGAAGTCCTAGCCAGTGCAATGAAGACAAAAAAGGAAATAAATGACAGATGAACTTTATATGTATACACACACACACACACACACACACACACACACACACACACACACCCCAAAACAGCGAACAGCGGAATATACATTCTTTTTAGGTGCATGGGGAACATTCTCCAGGATAGATCACATGCCAGGCCACAAAAGAAGTCTGAATAAATTTAAGAAAACTGAAGTCATATCAAGGATATTTCCTGACCACAATGGTTTGAGACTAGAAATTGACTACAAGGAAAAAAACAAAACAAAACAGCAGAAAACACAAACACATGGAGGCTAAACAATATGTTACTAAACAACCAATGGATCTTGAATAAGTCAAAGAGAAAATTTAAAAATACCTGGAGACAAATTAAAATGAAAACACAACAATCCAAAAATCTATGAGATTTAGCAAAAGCAGTTCTAAGAGGGAAATTTATAGCAAAACAATCCTACCTCAGGAAACAAGAAATATGTCAAACAACCTAACCTTCTATATAAAGGAGATAGAAAAAGAAGAACAAACATATCCAAAGTAAATAGAAGGAAAGAAATAATAAAGATCAGGGCAGAAATAAATAGAAACTAAAAAAAAAAAGATCAATGAAACTAAGAGCTGGTTCTTTGAAAAGATAAACAAAATTGATAAACCTTTAGCAAGCTTGATCAAGGAAAAGGGAGGACCCAAATAAAAAATGAAAGAGGAAAAGTTACAACTGACACCAAGAAATACAAAGGATCATAAGAGATTACTATGAACAATTATATGCTAATAAAATGGACAACCTAGAAGAAATGTACAATCTCCTAAGACTGAATCAGGAAGAAACAGAAAATATGAACAGACCAATTACCAGTAATAAAATTGAATCAGTAATTTAAAAAACTTACAACAAATATAAGTCCCGGACCAGATGGTTTCACAGGTGAATTCTACTAAACATTTAGAGAAGAGTTCGGGCTTCCCTGGTGGCGCAGTGGTTGCGCGTCCGCCTGCCGATGCAGGGGAGCCGGGTTCGCGCCCCGGTCTGGGAGGATCCCACATGCCGCGGAGCGGCTGGGCCCATGAGCCATGGCCGCTGAGCCTGCGCGTCCGGAACCTGTGTTCCGCAACGGGAGAGGCCACAACAGAGAGAGGCCCGCATACCACAAAAAAAAAAAAAAAAAAAAAGAGAAGAGTTAACGCTTATCCTTCTCAAACTATTCCAAATAATTGAAGAGGATGGAATGCTTCTGAACTGATTCTACAAGGCCAGCATCACCCTGATACCAAAATCAGACAAAGATATCACACAAAAAAGGAAATTACAGGTCAATATCACAGACGAACATAGATGCAAAAATCCTCAACAAAATATTAGCAAACTTAATTTAACAATACATTAAAAGGATCATACAGGGAATTCCCTGGCTGTTCAGCGGTTAGGGCTCTGCACTTCCACTGCAGGGGGAACGGGTTCAATACCTGGTTGGGGAATTAAGATTCCGCATGCCACGTGGCGTGACCAGGAAAAAAAAACTCATACACCTTCATCAACTGGGATTTATCCCAGTGAGGCAAGGATGGTTCAATACTCACAAATCAATCATATGATACACTACATTCACAAAATAAAGGATAAAAATCATGTGATCATCTCAATAGATGCAGAAAAAGCTTCTGGCAAAATTCTGCATCTATTTGTGATTAAAAATTCTCAACAAAGAGGGTATAGAGGAAGCATAGCTTAACATAATAAAGGCCATATGTAACAAGCCCACAGCTAACATCACACTCAGTTGTGAAAAGCTGAAAGCATTTCTTCTAAGATCAGTAACAAGACAAGGAAGACAACTCTCACCACTTTTATCAAGCACAGTACTGGAAGTCATAGCCACAGCAATCAGACAATAAAAGGAATCCAAATTGGAAAGGAAGAAGTAAAACTGTCACTGTTTCCAGATGACATGATACTATACATAGAAAATCCTAAAGACACCACCAAACACTACTAGAACTCATCAATGAATTCAGTATAGTTGCAGGATACAAAAATGCTGATGTGGAAATCTGTTGCATTTCAATACACTAACAATGAACTATCAGAAAGAGAAATTAGGAAAACAATCCCATTTCTAATTACATCAGAAAGAATAATATACCTAGACAGAAATCTAACTAAGGAGGTAAAAGACCTGTACCCGGAAAGCTATAAGATATTGATGAAAGAAACTGAAGACAACACAAACAGAAAGATATACTATGCTCATGAATTAGGAGAATTAATAGTTAAAATGACCATACTCCCCAAGGCAATCCACAGATTCAATACATTCCCTACCAAAATGCCAACAGAATTATTCACAGAACTACAGCAAATAATTCTAAAATTTGTATGGAAACACAAAAGTCCCTGAACAGCCAAAGCAATCTTGAGAATGAACACATATATGGTCAATTCATCTATGACAAAGGAGACAAGAATATACAATGGGGAAAGGACAGCCTCTTCAATAATTGGTGTTGGGAAAACAGCTACTTACAAAAGAATCAAACCTGACTACTTTCTTACATGATAAACAAAAATAAACTCAAAATGGATTACAGAATTAAATGTAACACCTGAAACCATAAAACTCTTAGAAGAAAACATAGGCAGTATGTTCTTTGACATTGGTCTTAGCAGTATTTTTTTGATATATGTCCTCAGGCAAGGGCAACAAAAGCAAAAATAAACAAATGGGACTACATCAAACTAAAAATGTTTTGTACAGTGAAGGAAACTACCAACAAAACAAAAATGCAGACTACTGAATGGGAGATATCTGCAAATGATATATCCAATAAGGGGTTACTCCCCCAAATACACAAAGAAGTCATGTAACTCAACATCAAAAAAAAAACAAGCAACCTGATTAAAAAATGGGCAGAGGACCTGAATAGACATTTTTCCAAGGAAGATATACAGATGGCCAACAGACACATGAAAAGATGCTCAACATCACTAATCATTAGGGAAATGCAAATCAAAATCACAATGAGCTATCACTTCACACCTGTCAGAATGGCTAGTAGCAAAAAGAGAACAGGTAACAAGTGTAGGCAAGGATGTGGATAAAAGGGAACCCTCGTGCACTGTTGGTAGGAATATAAATTGGAACAGCCACTATGGAAAACAGTATGAAGGTTCCTCAAAAAATTAAAAATAGAACTACCATATGATCCAGCAATTCCACTTCTGGGTATTTATCTGAAGAAAATAAAAACACTAATTTGAAAAGATATATTCACCCCCTATATTCACTGCATAATTATTTACAATAACCAAGATATGGAAGCAACCTAAGTGTCCATTGATAGATGAATGGATAAAAAAGTGGTATAAAAAAGAATGAAATCTTGCCATTTATGACAACATGGATTGACCTAGAGGGTATTATGCTAAGTGAAATAAGTCAGACAGAGAAAGACAAATACCATGTGATTTCACTTATATGTGGAAGCTAAAAAACAAAACAAATGAACAAACATAACAAAACAGAAACAGATGCATAGATGCAGAGAACAAATAGTTGGTTTCCAGAGGGGAGGGGACGAGGGAGGGGGATGAGTGAAATAGGTGAGGGAGATTAAGAGGTATAAACTTCCAATTACAAAATAAATGAGTCACGGGGATAAAATGTACAGCATGGGGAATATAGTCAACAATATGGTAATAACTTTGTATGGTGACAGATGGTAACTAGACTTGTGGTTATTTTGTAATATCAAATTACTATGTTGTGTACCTAGAACTAACATAGTGTTGTAAGTCAATTATACTTCTATTTAAAAAATGAATAAAGTAAAAAGCCAGAGGGTCCCCATATGATTGAATATAGTTATGGATGTTCCTCTCAATGCAATAAGAAACATGAAAGAAGATTAGTTATTGGGAAGGTGGTGGCAAAAATGGTCATTATTTCAGGTGTTGTGACTGTCCATATGGAAACTCAAAGCAATCAGCTAAAAAAAAAAAAAAAAAAAAGATTAAAATTCAGACATCAGTAAGGTTGCAAATATTTAAAAATCAGCTGCATTCTATGCCTACACCCATAATAATTACTTAGAAAAATAATGAGTTGAGAAAGATCTAAATGCTAATGCAATTATTTAGAGGTTAATGCAACCTCTAAATAATTAAAGGTTTAGAAATAAACCTTTAAATTGAGATGCTAGACCCTAATGATGAAAATTATAACATTTAATTGAGGGAACATAAAAGAAAATCCAAACAGATGGAGAGATCTACAATATTTCTGGATCTAATATTTCTAAACTCAATATGATAAAGCTATAAACTCTCCCCAAATAAATCTCTATATTTCCCACAATCTAAATACCGGTGGGATTTTAAAAACTGAACATAATTATTCGAAAGAACACCTGAAAAAATAAAAGTGGTAAAATAACCAATATTATTTTGAAAGAGTAATAATGTTGCATTAGTATATATAGTAAGAAAAATTTCAAAATATATTAACTTGTTTATGGCAGATTGCAAATGGCAATTACATTTACAATGTGGCAGATTACAAAATGTTATGAGTATAGTCTGTTAAAAAAATAAATTATGCATAAAAAGGGGAGTGGAGTAGATATGGCAAAATATTGTAAGTGGTTGTCTTTGGGTGATGGAATAATGTGTAATTCTTTTTTTTTTTTTACCTCATCTGCATTTCCTAAATTTTCTACAACAAACAAATATAGATACTCTAAAGAGTAAAATGTAGCATTTATTTCATCAAATCTCAGATCACATCTTTACTCCTTCAGGAAGTCTTCTCTAATTTAACCCCATCCCTCCTCATCTGGGCTAGGTAGTTTCACATTGTTATTTTTATTTGTAGAAATAGTGTATCATAATTCTTTGTCTTTCTCTCTTCTAGCCTTGTGAGCTTTTGAGAAATGAAACTGTGTCTTTCATCTGTTTATCCATAATACAGAACCTAATATATAGCAGGTCCTCATTAAATATTTGTTTACTGAATGAATAAATAAGGAAAAAAAGAGAAATATACAATAAAGAAAATTTGCAACTCCTTCTATCACCACTAGAGGGAACTATGTCCCCACCAAGATTATTCTTGGAGCTAATGGATTTATTTTTCTTTTTTTTTCTTCTTCTTCTTTTTTTTTAATAAACAAGGCTATTCAAATCTGAGAAACCTTCCAGACCACATTATCGAGCCCACCCAAGGGGACTGAATTTAAACCATTCCTAAGAGTGAAATATGTCTTCTGTGATTAGATAGTCCCAAGATATCCCATCTTATCCAAACTCACTGTACTTCATATCTGCTCCATTCAGTCTGACACTGATCAAAAACAGTTTTATTGGTTATCAAAGCATATCCTGTGTCTGTGTCTTGTCTCCACAACAAGCGAGTAAGCTCACGTTTAAGCTCATTTCTCTCTAATTAGCCAGCTCAGTTCTAATCACTAAAGGTGTGCAAAAATATTTTTTAATTGAAAGAAAAGGTTAACATTCTCCCTTGAATCATGTGCTACTCTAAGAAAATCTACTATGCGAAATTCCAAATGTATAAAACACAAAAATTATGTGCTTATAAGAACATTCTCAGATTTATAGAAGAGTTCGACACAAAGTTACAATAGAAAGCCTCTCCTGATGTACTTAAAATATGATCTTGTTTTTAGAATTAAAGTGGCAGCCACTTTTACAAGGGACAATTATGATTTAAATAGTGACAGGCTTTTGCTGATGAGACTTGAGGGGTAGACAAGCGCACTGAAGATGGGCAGAGAGGTGCTTCCAGAGGAAGGCGTGACTGGAATGCGTTTGATGTTTAAAAAAAAGAAAGAAAGAAAAAACAACAATGGTGAGGGATCTACTTAGTTGCAGAGCTGCTGTGTCATACAGGCTATGATACATACGAGTCGAAAGAAAGGTAGCAGTGGGCAATAGCTTCTCAGCCTCCAGCAGTGCCCATGAGAGGCACGGTGGCTGCTAGAACTCAAATCCCAGCTCCACCACTTGCTAACTGTGTGACGTTGAATAAGTTACTCAACCTCTCAATGCCTCTGTTGCTCCATATGCAAAACGGGGATGATAATTAGAACCACCTGCTCAGATTCTTATGAAGATTAAATGATACAGTATATGAAATAGTACCTGGTACACGGGAAAGCACAAACTAGTCACTATTACTCATAAGCTCATTCAACAAATTACACAGAAAATTGTCAACAAATTGCACCTAGCACAGAGTAGATACTAGGTAAGTGCAGGCTGTTATCATATGAGAGCAGGACACCCAATAGCCCATAAGTGTTTTGATCTTCATGGAAGGTGTGTTCCCATCACATGTAGGTGGTCATGAGGCTACACTATAGCTTGATAGCACCAGCTGTAACGATTACGCTGGTACCTCTATTCTGATTCATTTCAATAAGTAACTTTTTGATAGTAAGTTAGCGTTCTATGTAAACATTTTGCTAAGGAGAAAATGTACTGATGAGCTGGTGCTAATATAACTAATATGCCATATGTTATCAGTTTAGGATACAAAATAAGGGTATATTTCCTTTAATGTTCAATTTTGGACTCTAAGTCCCTTCGTGACCAAATTAACAGGAATTAAGACTTTCCAGGGATCTTTCCCTGTAAATATTGTTAAGGAAACAGGGTTCATTCAATTCAATCAACAAGTATTTATTAAGCACCTGCTATGCGGTAGGCACTACTGAACACTGTAGTTAAAGCAGTAAATAAAACAGCCCTTCAGAATCCCTGCTTTCATTAGGCTCACATTCTAATGGAGGAGACAAGTGAGAATTAAGGAGGGAATTAAATAACATCACAGCTGGATATTGATAAGTACCAAGGAGAAAAAGAAAGCAAACAAGAGGGATTTATGGGGAAGGTGGAGGTGGAGGTGATGTAATTTTAGGTAGAGAAGCAGGGAAGTCAGGACCTGAAGGAGCTGAGGGTGGCATCCTTTGGTCTAAGAGCCAGTTAGCCTTGTAACTCATCCACTGTGAATTCTAGGGACTCAAACGTCCCCCAATCTGGGTCTCCACAACTGCTTACCCCAGGCCATCTCTCCTGCTGAACTCACAGGCATCAGGGATACACCACCACTGCCAGGACCACTTCTCCCACATGCAGATTCATTCTCTTCATCCTAGAAGTCCTCGCGCCCTGTATCCCCTGCTACTGTTGCCCGTGACAAAGATGATGAAAGCCAGTGGACCCATGTGCCACATCCTCCACAGGGCAGGAGTGGCTCATCCTCCACCCCACACCTTTCTGGCCTCCTCATACCTCTCAGTTGGGTCCAGGGACCACAGAACATCCCTCCCTCTCTTGCTTTCAACCACAGAATTAGCCACCTCCTAAGATTGCAGGCAGAAAGGTCTTCATGGCCCAAAGAGATAATCCCCAAATAAAATACTTCAACAGTGATCTGATGCCTAGGGTCTGGGGTAGCCCATCTCAGCCACAGGCACCTCCTTATAAGAGGATTCTGATCCTGAAGTCAGCCAGCTTTTTCTGTAAAGGGCCAGGTAGTAAATGAAATATTTCAGGTTTGTGAGCTACATAGATTTCTGTCCCATATTCTTATTTTTGTTTTACAATCCATTAAAAAAAACCTTTTTAAGGTTTCTAGCTCATGGACTGTACACAAACAGACCACAGGTCATAGTTTGGCAATTCCTGTTCCGATCCCTTTGTTGGTTACCAACATTAAAATTAATAGATTTTTTTCCCTTGGTTTATCAGTCTTTTGTTGATTTATTTTTGTTGGTTCATTTAACAGGATACAGTTATCTGCTGCATCAGGTAATGTATCATTTGTAAGACCTGATACATAGTAGGCATTCACTTTGTGGCAGGGTGAAAAGAAAAATGTATTATTTGAATGGCAGGTACCGAAGTTCCTGGTGAGGAGGCAATGGTCTTCTTTGAGAGGACCTTGATAGATCGCCTTGGATGTGGAGGGTGACACTCCACGGCCATGGCTGGGAGGGAGACTGTGATACAGAGTTACGCTGCTCTGTAGGAGGCATCAGTGAGCAAATGAACGTTGGGGGGAAAAGTATAATAGATGGGAGGAAAGGGGGAGGGAGAAAACGGAGGTTGGACAACATGTGAAGTAACTGAAGCCCATGAGGAAATGTGGACAGAGACACAGTCCTGTGGCAGAGTGGCCAAAAGACTGTTCTTTTTCAATCAGCAAGGCTGAATAATAGCTCATCTTAAGTTATTTGTATTGCTGTAAGATAAACTCCTTCCAGATTCCAGACCTCCAGTTTATGTTTTTTCTTTTTTCTTCACAAGCAGGAATGTGGCTAACTTCAAAAGAGGATTTATTTGACGATATAGAACAGATCAAAGATCTGGGCTTAGCAAGCAGTACTGGTGATCTGACCAGCCTGCCACTCTTGAGGTCGGCAGTAGCCACTCCACTCCAGATTCAAAGTTCAGGGAGCCAACTTCTGACTGGCCTGGCTTGGTAGGACACTTCATAGCCCCTGTATCTGTTTCCCCTAGGGGAGGGGTAACTCCCCAAAGCAGATCAGGGTACTATGACCAGGAAGGTGGGGACTGTTGGACAGGCAAAACAACAGATGTCTGCTACACCCGCATCTCCTGTGAGTGGTATTTGAGGAATGAGGGAAGAGAGCAGAGACCCACATTCTGGTCATGTGCAGTATGAGGAAGGGAACAGCAGCAGCAGAAGCTGAGAGCTCAGGGGAGACAGGAGCTCAGAACCAAAGGTGTCCCTGAGAACATAAATCCTAGGGAGGTCATTGGGACTTCCCCAGGATGTCGAAGGGGCTTGAGCCAATTTTATGAAAAATCTAGATTGCATATTATTTCCCTCACACCGTACCTTAATTTGTGGCTCTACTGAGCCTGGGAGATTAAGGATCAGGCTTGATATATGGGACAGGGACAGGGACAGCACCTCCAAGATCATTCCCTGAGCAGCCAACCAGCTTCTCCCATTTAAATGTAAAAAAAGGTCCATTATTTAACAAGCCTTGTATCAGAAAGTCCTTCAGTCCATGAATCCTAGGATTTTGGAGTTAAGAAAGGGTCTTTTGAGATCTTCCATTCACTCACTTTATTTACTTGCTTATTGGGGTTCTAAGCCAGAGGTTCTCCAGTGTGGTTCCCAGACCAGCGGCATCAGTATCAACCTGGGAGCTTGTTAAAAATGCTAATTCTAAGGCCCATCCCTGATCTACTGAGTCAGAAATTCTGGGGGAGGGGAAGCAATCAGTATTTTAACA
The DNA here is from genome assembly GCF_002837175.3 of Physeter macrocephalus. Classification (NCBI taxonomy): domain Eukaryota; kingdom Metazoa; phylum Chordata; class Mammalia; order Artiodactyla; family Physeteridae; genus Physeter; species Physeter macrocephalus. Next base: position 22,277,093 of record NC_041218.1, read on the forward strand.
AGCCCTCCAGGCGCTTCTGATGCAGGCTTAACTTTGAAAACCAGCAGTCTATGGGATTTGCCACTAACTGTTACAGACAGTTAGTGAAAGAGTCAAGAGAAGATTTCCAGTCCATGTATCTTTTATGTCTCATTCAAATCTCTCTACTGAAATTTGTTCATTTCCTTGCTTTATGCACTAAGTAGTAATATTTCGTTCCAATTAACCCTGCATCTGTGCCCCAGAGTAGTAGACTTCGACACTCTGCCCCTAGAATTTTGTCACTGTTGGAAAGATTTCTTTTTCCTTGTTTCCACAAAGTCACCCCTGACTTATTTCCTCTGAGGTTATGAGGGGGGACATCAGTCAGGGTCCAGTTTCTTCCCCAACCACTCTCTTGCCAGTAACTTTGATTCCCCTGTCCCTACTGGCATGAGTTCCAGGACACCTCTTAAATTTCAGTGCTTCAGGGTCATTCAGAGAAGGACCTAGGGACATTTTCTGGCCTCATGATGCTGGCCAGCATCATGGAAGAGGCAATGTATCACCTCAAGCTTAGCCCAAAGGAGTGCATGCTGACCTAGGTTTAGATCAATCAAGTCATTTCTTCCATTGCAATATCTTCTCAATTGTCTCCGAGTTTATTCCCTTCCCAGCACCGTGACAACCCAATCCCCATGAGTAGCAATGAAGATGTTACAGGAGAGACAGAATGAATAAGCCTTCCAGCCGGACCTCCAGGACTAATGCAGATATTTGTCCTCAAAGGAATCCACAGTCATCTTGTTCTTGTTGGATTTGGCCACCTTGTGACATACAGCACTTTCCTATGATCACTTAAATGCTTCTAGATCAATCTGGTCCCTCCCAATATCTTGGCACCCCTCAGGGGATATCCTACAACATTCATAATGGAGCCAAATACCAAAATCACACACATCATAGGGAAAGTGTGACGGCTCACTGTGGTAGATACCAGTCTCAGGAAAAGTGATTACAAGCTATCACCAGGCACTCCTGTTAAAGGAACCAAGAAATCCAGGCTGCTAGAAAGCTGAGAAACAAAGGGAAGAGAGATATCAGCCAAAGCTGGTTTAAAGATAGAGCTGTCCAACCCTCAGGCAGAATACCCAGTATTACGTCCTTGCGTGTGGTCAAGTGTCCTGTTTTAGGACTGCTTCACAGCCTATTTGTCCTTCCTCCACACCACACCTGCAAGGGACAGCCCTGACACTGTGATCCTGCCAGTCCTTTTCCTCCTTTTTATAAAAGTTTACAACAATTTGAGCTCATACAGTATTTACAGAATATGTTCTTCCCTTCCCAATTTATCTATAACATATTTCATGTCACTGTATATTTATTATTGCCCACGTAGAGTTTCACTGTAAATAAATAGGTACCATAATGTAACCAACCAATTCTCTATTTGGAGACATTTACATTCTTGACTGTATTGCCTTTGTAGTGTATTCTATCATTTATCAGTATAAAATTAATTATATTTATTCCATTTAATATTCTGGTCCTGAATCCTCTTTTGTATGATTTTAAGCTTAGCACATATGACTGTGTTCCCTTTGGTTGCATTTGCCTCTGATATTTCTGCCCATCCCATTACTTCTCAACTTTCTCTGTAATTTTCACTTTGTGTTTATTGATTTATTTATATTTATTATATGATATCTATCAGATACATTCATTTTATAAACAGCTTATGGCCAAATTTCTTTTTATTTCCCCACTTAATCTGAGAGTCTTTTGTCTTTTGATAGAGATCTTAAAGCCATTCATATCTATCATGACAACAGTTTTACCTGGTCTTTGTTCTGTCAATTTATTTTTATGACTTTTATTTTTAATGCTTCCTGGTTCTTTTATTTTTCTCACTATAGTAGACAAGTTTACCTTCTTTTCCCACTGATGATTTGGAAACTACACACCTTTGTGTTTTCTACTTGGGCTTATTGAATTTAAAATGTATAGATATATTTGAATTATACCTCTTTGTTTCATTAATTAAAAAAAAAACTATACAAGTAAAACATAGATACATTTGCATTTTAAAAGTTCAAATAAGACCAGAGAATGTAAAATGAAAAGCGAGTTCCCCCAATCTCATTGATTTCCCCATAAAGAACCACTACCCTGACTCTGTTGTGTATATCTCCAGACCTTTCTCTGTGCGTGCGTGTGTGTTTATGTGTACAGAATTGTAGATTTTAAAAAAAATACAAATAGGAACATTATACATTCATTACTACTTGCTTTTTTCATTTAATAATGCATTTCTTTGTAAATAAATATACAGTGCTATATCAGTACTCACATATGTGTCATTTGTCATAACAGTCCATTATATCGATTAACCTCGTTATTTAACCACTCCTCTGCCCACAGACGTTCAAATTGGTTCCTATTTTTCACTACTACAAACAAGGCTCTAATAAAAAATTCTTTCATATACACCTTTGTTCACCTGTGGAAGTACTGCTATGGTATTAATAGCTAGAAGTGACATTACTGAGTCAAAAAAATATGCATATTTAAGTTTTTGATAGCTATGACCAAATTATCCTTCACAATGTACCGTTATATGCTCTTAAAAACTCCACAGGAGTATGTGTAGCCTCACATCCTTACTAATGCTGGGTTTTAACAATCTTTAAAAGATCTGCTTATCTGATGGCTGAAAATGCTATTATAGTATTGCTTTAATTCATAGCTCACTGAGTGACAGTGAGGTGTGAATCTTTTCATGTTTATTGACCATTTGGTTCTTTCTGTGAGCTCCCTGTACTTTACCCTGTACTTCATGTACTTTGCCCATTTGTCTTTTATAATATTTATCTTTCTTCATATTAATTTGTAGGTATTAATCCTTGGTCTGTTATGTATGCTGAAAATATATATTCTCTAAGTCTGTGGCCTGATTTTTAAATTTATGATGATGTTTGTCCTTTAAAAGTTTAATATTTTGTAGTAATCATATCTGTGAGTCTTTTCCTTCAAAGCTTCCTTCCCTATTGCACAACAGTTTTAATAAATTCATATAGCCAAGTAACCACCACCACAAAAAAGATATGGAACAGTTCTATAAACTGCCAAATTCAATTTTTCCCTTCTTCCCACACTCAACCCATGGCAACTATGGATCTGTTTTCAAGGATTTCTCATACAAATGGAATCATAAAGTCCATAGCCTCTTACCTGACTTCTTTCACTTAGCATAATACATATGGAATTCATCCATGTTGTGTGTATTAGCTGTTTATTTCATTTATTGCTGAATAGTACTCTATTGTATGGAAGTACATTCATCCCTCAGTAACAGCGGGGGATTGGTTCCAGGACAGCCCAATACCAAAATCCAGGGATGCTCAAGAACCTTATATAAAATGGTGTACTATGTGCATATAACCTACGCACACCCTCTCCTATGCTTTAAATAATTTCTAGATTACTCATAATACCTAGTACAATGTAAGTGCTATGTAAATAGTTGCCAGTACATGTCAATTCAAGTTTTGTTTTTTGAAATTTTCTGGAATTTTTTTTCTTGAATATTTTTGATCCTCAGTTGAATCCGCAGATGCAGAGCCTATGGCTACACAGGGCCAACTGTACCACAGTTTGTGGATCCATTCACCAGTCAAAGGACATCTGGGTTGTTTCTGGGTTTTGGCTATTATGAATAAAAATATTATGAACATTCACATGAAGGTTTTTGGGTGAATATAAGTTTTCATCTCTCTTGACTAAATACCAGGAGAGGGATTACTGGATCATGTGGTAAGTGTATGCTTAACTTTATAAGCTATCAAACTGTCTTCCAAAGTGACTAAACTATTTTGCATTCCCACCTGCAATATAAGAGAGTTCCAGTTGCTCTGCACTTAGTATTGTCAGGTTTCTAAATAACATTCAAATAAGTGAATAGTTGTACCTCATTTTGGTTTTAATTTGCATTTCCCTAACAATGATGTTGCGTATCTTTTGGTATATTTGCCATCCATATGTCTTCTTTGGTGAAGTGTCTCCTTAAATCATTTGTCTATTTTAAAAACTGTATTTTTTTTTAGTATTGAATTTTAAAAGTTCTTTATATTTTTTCAATATAAGTCCTTTGTCAGATATGTAATATGCAAATATTTCTCCCAGTCTGTGTCTTGTTTTCTCATTCTTTTCATAGTGTTTTCTGCAGAGAAATTTTTAATTTTGATGAAGTCCAATTTACAATTTTTTTTCTCATGGCTTATGCTTTTGGTATTGTATCTAAGAAATCTTTGCCTAACCAAAGTTCACAAAGATTTTGTTTTTCTAGAAATCTTATGGTTTGGGATTTTACATTTAGGTCCATGATCCATTTTTAGTTAATTCTGTATAAGGTGAAAGGTCCGGATTGAGGTTGTTTTTGCATATGGACTTTGAATTGTTTGAGCACCAACTGTTGAAAATGCTATTCTTTCTCCATTGAATTGTGTTTACACCACTGACAAACACCCAATTGGCCAATTGATCTATTTCTTGAATCTCTCTTCTGTTCCATTAATCCTGTGTCTATCTTTTCACCAGCACCACACTCTCCCAATCACTGTAGTTTTATAATAAGTCTTGAAATCAGATTAATATGTGTCCTCCTACTTTGTTCTTCTTTACCAAAACTGTCTTGGTTATTTTAGTTTCTTTGTCTTTCCATATGTTTTTGTTCTTTTTTTTTTTTTTTTTTTTGCCGCACTGTGCTGCATGCAGGATCTTAATTCCCCAACCAGGGATCAAACCCGTGCCCTCTGCATTGGGAACGTGGAGTCTCAACCACTGGACTGCCAGGGAAGTCCCTCCATATCAGTTTTAGATATGATATCTAACAAAAATAATAATCCTACTGGGATTTTGATTAGGGTTGCATTGAATCTATACATCAGTTTTTGGAGAATTAATATCTTCCCAATATTAAGACCCCCAATCCATGGAGAGAGTATGTCTGTCTATTTATTTAGGTATTTGCTGTCTTTCATCAGCATTTTACAGTTTTAAAGAAAATGCATATTTTGTTAAGTGTATACTAAATATGTCATTTGGGGAGTACTAAAATGGTAATATTTTGGTGATAAATAATAAATTTAAAAATAAATTTAAAAATATTTGATTTTTATTTGTTCATTGTTAATATATAGAAATACTATTGATTTTTATATCCTACAATCTTATTAAAATTACTCATTAGCTCTGGTAACTTTTTGGTAGAGTCCTTGGAATTTTCTAAATAGACAATCATGTCTGAAAATAGACAGCTTTATTTCTTCCTTTCCAAGCTGTATGGCTTTCCTTGCCTTACTGTGCTAACTAAATCCTCCAGTATAATGCTGAATAGAAGTGAGAGAGTGAAAATCCTTGGCTTGTTTCCAATCTCAGGAAAATCATTTGGTCTTTCATCATTAAGTACAATGTAGGGTTTTTTGGAGATGCCCTTTTCAAATTAAGGATATTCTTTTCTATTGCTAGTTTTCTAAGAGTTTTTAATCACCAACAGATTTTGAATTTTGTCAAGAACTTATTCTACCTCTATTGAGATTATTATCCCAGTAATTTTAATTTTATTTTTATGCTTAGATCTCTAATCCACCTAGAATGTATTCTTTATATTGTATGTGGAAGTGACTGAACTTTATTTTGCCCTAAATGATTAACTAATTGTTGAAACCCTTTAATAAATTGTCTATCATTTCCCCACTCATTTGAAATGTCACATTTTCATACATGGAGCTCTCATAAATAGCTCTGTTTCTGGACCATCTCTTTTGTTCCATCAATTTATTGGTCTACTCATATGCCAATCTACACTGAATCAATTACTAAACTTGATGATATGTTTTAATACCTGTTAGAAAAATGTTATTCCTGTCATTTTACTCTTCCAGATTCGAATCAGCTTGCCAAATTCCATACACAAACCTGTTGATATATTGTCTGGGATAGCATTAAATTTATAAATTTGGGGGAATAATTACCTTATAGCGCTGAGCTTTTCTGATAAGAAACAAATGTATTTCTCCATTTATCCAGGCCTTGATTTATGAACTTCATTCTCTTGTGTACTTTCCTTCATGAAGATCTTTATATATTCACCTTACCAATATCTTACTAGTTCTAAAGTTTCTTACACTTTTCTTTGATTTTTCCAGGTAGATGGAAATATTTGCCAAAAGTGACAGTTTTGTATCTTCCTTTGCAACATTTATATATCTTATTCTTGTCCCCCTCCCTTTTTTTTCATTATTGCATTGAACCAGGACATCAAGTTCAATGCTAAATGGTAGTGGTACAGGCTACACCTGGATTGTTCCTCATTTTAATGGGAGTGCTTCTAGTATTTCATGAATTAAACATTACGTTTGTTGTAGATTTTTGGTAGAGACACCTTTTCAAATGTAGGGCGCTTTCTTCAATCACCTGTTTACAAAGATCTCCTTTTTAAACTAGGAATATTTATTGCATTTTACCAACTACTCTTTTTTTTTTTTTGGCACCTGTTGAGATAGTCATCTTTTTTTCTCTTCAGTGAATACAATGAATTCTATTAATGTAGTTTTTGCTTTCCAACTACTCTTCCTCCCCTGGGATAAGCTCAATTTGGACAAGATTCAGTATTCTTTTAATACCCTGCTAGATTTCAAATGCTAACAGTTTATTTAGAAATGTCGTATTTATGTTCATAAGTGAGATCAACTTCTTCTCTTAGTCCTATGCTCATCTGATTTCAGAACTAGAGTAATATCTACCTCTTAAATGAACTGGAAAGCTTCCAATCTGCTTTATGGGCTAGAACCATATAAATATAACATGAGAAATATCTGCTCCTTCATTTTGGTAGCTCTAGATTGCAAAACTACTTGGGTCTGATGCTTTTTTGGCGGGAGAGAGGGTAAATTTAAAATTATTTTTCCATTCATTTTAGGTGATGGTCCATAGTTTTTCTCCTTCTTATTGAACCAACTTTGGTGATTTGTACTTTTATGGATCAAACATTTCATCTTAATTTTAAATTGCATTTATATAAAGTTGTACATAACAATCATTCCATTTTTTCCAAATTTCTTGTTCCTTACATTATTTATATCTTTTTTTTTTTCCTTAATCCAATTGACCAAGAATTTATCTACTTGATTGGTCTTCTCAAAGAGTAGTAATGGGCTTTAGTAACGAAGCCCAATTATTTAAAATTTTCATTAATTTCTAGTTTTATTCGTATTGTCTTTCATTTTATTACTTTGGGTTTATTTTTCCTGTTCTTTTTCCTAGCTCTTCAGTCAAATGCTTAGTTTGTTTATTTTCACAATTTCTTTTTTCTACAAGGACTTGAAGCTGTAAACCTTTCCATTTGGACCACTTTGGCAGCACTCACAGATCTTGAAATGTAATGTGCTCATGTGCTCATTTCCAAGTAGTTTGTAATTTCAATTTTAATTCCTCTTTAATCCAAGTTAATTAGAAGTGTGCTTTCTCATTTTCAAGAGGATAGTTTTTGTCTGTTTGTCATTTTTACTATTTTTGTTGTTGTTGTTTAATAATTTTATGCATGTGGTCAGTGAATGTAGGTTTGAATGATTTCTACTTTTTTTGAATCTATTGAAATTTTCTTTGTAAATATTCCATGTAAGTTTAAAAGATATGTATATCTCCCCATTATTTCTTGAGTATAAAGCTTCTTAACAATTGAATCTTCCCATATCCTTATTTATTTTTCCTACTTGAAATGTTAATTTGGTTATCTTTGTTCTGTCTGTTCTATTACTTAATTCTAAATTACTGGGTCATTTTGTTTTAGGTATTTTAGGTAGCCAGCATATAGCTCTTTAGGGCTTGGGGTTTTTTCTTTCTTTCTTTCTTTTCCAATCTGTGGGACTCTGTCTTTTCATACGGTTACTAAATCCATTCACACTGTGATTACTGACACTTCTGGACTAATTTTTGCATCTTGTGTATTCTGTTTACAATACTTTGTTATTGTTTCTCCTTTTTTCTCATTTCCCCTTTTGTTGAAAGGATGGTGTTTTCCTATTTAATTTTTTTTTCTTTTAATGGCTAAGAAGTTAGATATCCTATTTCAATTTTTCCAGTGTTTATTTCTTAAGCATGTACTTAAACTTGTTTTATAAAATCAATATATTCAATTACTGAATAAAACTAGTTTCTCTCCGAACAAGTCAAGAACCTCTTCTTGCTTTTATTTTTCTCCTTTGCCCCTGCTACCTCCCAAGTAAAGATCATTAGGGATTTTAATTCCAGATTGCTTGCTTGCTCTTTCTCTCTCTCTCTCTCTTTCTTCACTCTCCTCAATCAATAATGATTTTAAATTTTGCCACAAGTTTTGCTGCATTTTGTCACCAGATTTTGTGTTCCTCACACCTTCCTCTTTGATTCATTTTTCATTTTCCTGAAATACATTGTTTAGTTATTCTTCCAGAGAGGGTGCTTGAGTGGTATATTTTCTGAACCCTTACATTTCTGGAAGTGTTTTTATTTTGCTCTCACACTTGAATGATGGGTTCACTTGGGTATAGAATTCTAAGTTCAAAATCATTTTCCCTCAGAACCTTGAAAGCTTGCTCTACTGTCTCCCTAAACCCACTGTTGCTGAAGAGAAGCTTTCCCTCCTAATGGCCACATACCCCACTGCTCTCCTCCTCAGGGACTAGAAAGCAGAATAAAAGGGGAGTCCAACTGAATGTTCCCTGAGCTGCTTCCCCAACCCATGCCACTTCTTAATCACTCATTCATTCAGCAAGTATTTCTTGTGCATGTAATGTTCCAGGCTCTGTACTGGGATTTTTTAAATAAAATACTTCATGCACATAGAAAAGTGTAGAGAATAAATAACACAGCAAACAGCAGCGTACGCACCACCCATATTGACAAATCTTACCATTTTGCCTTATTTAATTCAGATTTAAAATAAATAAATGAAACACTAAAGAATCTGTTGAAATCTCATTCCCTTTCCTCCCTCAACAGAGATAACTACTGCCTAAAATTTGTTGTTTATCCCACCCATCAATGGATTTTATTTTTAATATATGGATATATATGATGGATAATATACGGGTAAACAAAAATTAATAACTAATACTGTGCTTACTACCTGCCTATGGATGGTCTGATCACCTTACATATATTAACTGGTTGTCATTACAACCCAATGAAGTAGGTATTATTATTATCTCCTTTTTATAAATGAGAAGTAACTTAATAAAGATCACATAGCTGGTGACCAGCTAAGTGACGGCACCAGAACCTGGCAGCCTGGCTGCAGAGTTTGTGCTATTAACAACTATAACATGTTAATTTAGAAGTAATTTCCATGTACTTAACCTTCATGTACAGGCTATCATGCCTTGCATTTTTATGAATATTTAGATTGCTTCAAAAATTTGCAGCAAATGTTGCACTGAACATATTTGTAGCTGTCTCCTAGGGCTAAAGACAAGAGTTTCTCTAAGGTATATGCCAAGGCATGAAATTTCTAAGTCACAGGGTACGTACATTGTCATCTTCACAAATTATTGTCAAATTGCTGCACCAACTTATATTCCTCCTTGTGAAAGGGAAGGGTCCTATGTCTTGTACTGGGATTTCAATCTGACTTGTTAGACTCCACACATACTGCTGAACTATTGGGCCATTATACTATAGAACCTTCTATCACCTACTTTTTTCTGTCTTAATATAGACACCTCAGTCAAGCCTTTGCTCTCAGTCTCATTATGTAAAAATATTTACTGATTATTTACTATGTGCTAATTCTTCCTGTCACTGGTTATTTTTTAAAGCTCACAACAGTACAGGCACTGAAAAGTATTGGAAATTAGTCAAATAAAGGCTCACCTGTCTTTCATAAGGTCAGGTATACTTTGCTTAGGCTTGTAAATTAACATGAGCCCGAATGTAACATGAAAGAAGTTCGGCTGGATCTAAAATCCAAAAGAAACTGACAGCTAAGAACACAGGGGTTTTATTAAGAATTGAAATTGAATCTAAAACATTAGATTTAAATTATTAGATTATATCAAATAGAAAGCATTCAATGTTTATAATTTAATATAAACTGTTAGTTTAAAAATACTTTGATAATGACTTATTATCATTATACTAAAAATACTAAATAAAATAATTATATATGGCATTTGAGAAACTACCAAGAGTTGGAATTCCTATCCTCCAGGAATACACATATAAAAATATATAACACTTTTTAAAAAATCCTTTTATCTTGTTGCTTAGCCAGGAATGCAGGCCAAACTGCAAACTGCAAAATCATCAGACTCATAGATCCAAATGCCTATTCAGCATCTCTGTCATGTCTACAAGGCACCTAAAAGTCTCCAAATACAAACCCCCACTTTCCACCTCCTATTTCCTGCTTCTTCTCAAGTCTTCCTCATCTCAAAATACAAAGTATATTCTTCCAGTTGTTGGGCTGAAATCTTAGAGTCATTAGTGAGTCCTCACCATCTCTCCTACCCTATGTCCAACACATCAGCAAGCAGACATCCCTCACTCTAATGCAAAAGGCATTCAGACTTGGACCACATCTCACCACCTTCACTGCCACCACTCTGGTCTAAAGCACCACCATCTTTTGCTTGGATTTCTGCAGTGGCTAACTAACCTGTCACCTGCTTCCAGTATTGCCCACACTCTATTCTCCACACAGCAATCAGGGTGAACCTCTAAAAAGTAAGTCAGATCATATCACTGCTCAAAATCCTCCCTAAAACTTACCATATCATTTTTTTATACTGGTTTTCAAGGTCCTACATGACCTGCCTCCCACTCACCCAGATCTCAGAACTCATTTAACTCTTACCATGCTCTTACCATCTCTTCCTCTTCACTTACTCTGCATCAGCCTTGTGTTGGCAGAATAATGGCTCCCCAAAGATGTCCAAATACCCAGAACCCACGAATGTGTTACGCTATTACAGTAGTTAGACCAAAAGATGATGGTGGTTTGGGTTAGGACACTGGCAGGGAAAATAGACAATTGAATGGTCAAGGTACATTTTGAAGGCAGAATTAACCAAACATTAGGATGAGTTAGATTTGGGGGCTGATGGAGAGGGAGGTGTCAAGAATGACACCTGGTTTCCTGGCTTGAGAAACAGGATGTATGAAAGTACTATTTGCTGAGACAGAGAAAAATACAGGAAGATTAGATTTGAGGGTAATAACCAATAAGTCAGCTTTTGAATATATTAAGTTTGAGACATCTGTGAGACATCTCAGGAGGGCTGGGTAGTTGTCAAGTAGTCATAGGGATATAAAACTACCTGACATCTCTGGAAAATATATCTGGTGTAAAGAGTATAATTTCATAAATTGTTGGTATATGTGTACCTAAGTCATGGAAAATGTTAAAAGTGGGTAGAGAGAATGGGTAGAATTGAGAGAAGAGGGCATTGTACAGAATTCTGCAGAACTTTAAATTTTAAAAGTTAGGTAAAGGAAGATAAATGAACAGTTAAGACTGAAAAGGAACAGTTAGAAAGACGGAAGAAAGCCCAAAAGAATGTAGTTCCACAGAAGCCAAAAAAAAGTGTCTCAAGGATGACTCAATTGCTCTGAAAGATCTATTAATCTGAAGATTCGATTTAGCAACATGGGCCAATGTTGATCTTTTTTTTTTTCTTTTTGAGAAAAGAGATTTTTTACTGTGATAAAATATACGTAACAAAATTTACCATTTTTAGGTATACAGTTCAGTGGCATTAAGTACATTCACATCGTTGTGAATCAATATTGATCTTAACAAAAAGAATTTCTGTAGCAAAGTAAGGGCTAAATATTGGAGTGATTTTAATAATACATGAGGGTATGGAAATGGTGACAGAGGACAGATAAGATATCCATCTCTTGACAAATTTGGCTTTAAAGGGGAATATGGCTATGTGACAGTAGCTAGAGGAGATGGAGAGTCAAGGGGGGAGTTTTTTTTAATTGGAGATATTAGTCCATTATTGAATGTTGATTGAAATTATTCTGTAGAGAAGGAAAGACAGAAGATGGTGGAGAGAGAAGAGATATGTTATCGTTTGTGGACCTTAAGAAACAAGAAGTAATGGGGTTATAACTCATGAGAATGGACTGGCCTTTGCCAAAAGAGGGGAAGGACACTGGTACAAATGCAATGGGTTTGCAATCTTTCTGGGAATGTTGAATGTCTATTTGAGATTGGTAATCATGAATGAATAGTGATACTAATCTGTCAGTTTATATATTCCTATTCATTTATTCCATATATATTTATAGAATGCCTACTATATGCGTCCTTTGAACCACTTGTGACCAAAGGGGTAGACAGGTCATCCTTTCCAGTCTTTCAGGAACATCTCTTTGATGTTGCTCCTGGAAGCTTCTGAATAAGCTTGGGAGAGATATCATTTCTGTAACATTTACTTCAAGCTGCAGTAAACACTACATTGAGGAATTACCCTTATTCTACTTTCCATTTCAAATAATCCTCCATTACTTCCAGAGCAAATTCCTAAGAGGTTACACAATATGCACTGGTTACAGATCAGCTCAAGTGATAGAACACCACCTATATAGAGACCCCAAAGTCTTCTCATCAACTTAAACAACTGATGCTTTGTCCATTATCCAGCGAATTCCTCAACCCCAAGAAACAAGAAAACTCCCCTCCCTATCCAGAGAAACTACCTATGTATAAGGCATCTCTTCCCTGCCACTTCCTCCAACTATGCTTCTTTTCATATAGAGGAATCTCTTGGGAGGCCCTTCCCAGCGGTTGAAGACTGTGTGTCTTCCACTGGAACTGGAAGAGCTCCTTCAGCAACCTCCAAATCAGTATTAGCACCCCAACCCCAAGCCCCTCATTTGCATTGCTTTTCCAAGTTTCAAGAGGATCATCTAGACAATTTGCAGTGTAAGCGCCACATCCACAAATTAAGAAAAACATAAGCAAACACTTACCTTAAACACAGAGGCACCTCCTTTTTTTCAGAAAGAGCTTCCCTTAGGTGATCACCTACACAAAAGTAAATGTTATTTTTTCTGTACTGTTGCTAGGAAAGATCCTGTCATCTATGGAAAGCAACCTTCTGAAAATTTAGTGTCTAAGAAGTCACAACGGAATTATGATGTAGGACTGAATGACAATGGAAGCACTATTTTGAAACCTGTGGAATAGAGATAAAGCTTGGGAAATTTCTCTTCAAGGGGAATTTATAGCCCTAAGTTATATTTTTAAAAAATAAGAAAAGGACTTCCCTTGTGGCGCAGTGGTTAAGAATCTGCCTGCCAGTGGAGGGGACACGGGTTCGAGCCCTGGACCTGGAAGATTCCCACATGCTGTGGAGCAACTAAGCCCGTGCGCCACAACTATTGAAGCCCACGAGCCTAGAGCCTGTGAGCCACAACTACTGAGCCCACGTGCCACAACTACTGAAGCCTGCGCGCCTAGAGCCTGTGCTCCGTAGCAAAGAGAAGCCATCGCAATGAGAAGCCCGCACACCGCAACGAAGAGCAGCCCCCACTCGCCGCAGCTAGAGAAAGCCGGCGCACAGCAACGAAGACCCAATGCAGCCATAAATAAATAAATTTATTCAAAAAGAAAAAATAAGAAAGATTGGAAATTAATGTGTTAGGCATTTAAGTTGAAAAACTTTTTTTAAAAGGTGTAACATGCTAAACTAGACAAGTGTGAGAGATTAATAAAAATAAATATAGAAATTAAATATATTTTAAAAGATACGGATATGATCAGCAAAAGCTGACTATTTGAAAAGATTATAGACAAACTTCTATAGGTTTGTCTTAAAGTGTAGACAAACCTCTGTTGTCTACATTTTAAGACAAACCTGTTAAGACAAAAAAAAACAAGAGAATTCACAAGTATGCAATATCAGGAATGAAAAGGAGGATATAACTACAGTACTGTAGAGAATTTTTAAATAATGAGGGAATGCTGTGAACCACATACCAAAATTTTAGAGGCTTAAATGTAATACCTAATTTTTAAAGAAAAAAAATGTGAATTAACAAAGTTGACTCAAGAAGAAATAGAAAATCCAAATAAACTAATAATCATGAGAGAAACTGAACTGAATTTTCAAAATATGATGGTTTCACAGATGAGACTTACCAAACATTCAAGGAACAAATAATACCTATCTCATACAAATCGTTACAGAAAATAGAAAAAGGGAAACCTCTAAATGCATTTTATGAGAGTGGTATAAACATGGACAAAGGTAGCACAAGAAACGAAGATCATAAGCCAATATCATTTAGGAACATAGATCCTAAAATAAAAAGCACTTGCAAATTGCATGAAGTAATGTATTAAAAAATAATAGTACATTATGGCAAAACAAGGTTTATGTCAAAGAATGCAAGGATAAATCTACGTTAGAAAAATCTATCAAAGTGACCCGTTACTTTAACATGTCAAAGACAAAACTGATAATCATCTCAAAAGTTTTAGAAAAAGCACTTAACAAAATTCAATGTTCATTTCATCATTTTAAAATATTCCTACTTCAAACTCAACTGGGATAGAAGGGGACTCCCTAACCTTATAAAGGGTTTCTACCAAAAACTTATAGCAACTACCATAAATAATGATGACACATTAGAAACATTCGCAACGAGATAGAAATAGGAAAACAATGTTTGCTCTCATTCTTGCTATTTGATGTTATATTGGAGGTCCCAGCCCATCCAATGACATAAGAAAAGGAGACAGTATTAAGAGTATTATTTAAGGATATTATCTACATAAAAATACAAGAGAATTTGCAAATAAACTTAAACAGTAAGAAAGTTCAGCATATTTGCTAAAACAGGATTATTCCATGAGAATTCCCTGGCGGTCCAGTGGTTAGGACTCTGTGCTGTCACTGCCAAGGGCCCGGGTTCAATCCCTGGTTGGGGAACTAAGATCCCACAAGCCACGTGGCACAGCCAAAAAAACCAGGATTATTCCAAAATCAGCAACATTTCCAAACAGCAGCACTAACCAATTTAAAAATTTTTTAAAGGACCCACTTGAAAAAGCAACAAAAACTGTAAGGTACTGAGGAATAAATCTAACAAAGAGGTACAAGAGTTTTATATGCAAAGTAAAAAATGTTATGGAAGGATATGAGGAAATCAGAATAATATTAATGTATCGGATGACTCAATTTTATAAAGATGTCATATCTCCCAAAATTTAACCTACAAATTTAACTCAGCAAAATACCAAGAAGATTTTTCAATGGAAGTTGACAAACTGATACTAAAGTTAGTATGGAAGAGCAGAAGTCCAAAAAATAGTTGGTACAGTTTTTTTAATGAACAAATGGAGGAAATGCCCTTCTACAGGTGAAGACTTATTATAAAGCCATAATAATTAAAACTTTGTAGTACTGGCTCAGAATTGGTTTGATCAGTAGAAAAGGACAAAGTAGGAATATATCCATGAATGTATGGAAATTTAATTTATAATCACAGTGGCATTACACATTAATGGGAGGAATGAAAGACTGTTTAGTAAATCAGGTCATGACAACAGGTTTTCCATGTGGGGGGAGGGAGAATAAAATTAAATTCCTATTTCACACCATTCAAAAAAGTAAGTCCTGGATGGATCAATTTTACAAGGGTGGAAAACAAAACTTTAAAACATTAAGGGAATAAACATAGGAGGCTATCTGTGTGGCATCACATGTGGAGAGTTGTCTTTAATATGACATAAATGACACAAACTATAAAGATCAGTGAATATGACTACATTTTAAATTTTCTATAGTTCAAAAGTTATTGGAAGTTAAAAGAGAAGTCACAGAATGAGACAATATAATGTTAATATATGTGAACTCCTACAAATCAAGAGGGAAAAAGATGAAAACATACACAGCCCACTGGATAAACGGATGAAGACTATGAAAAAACAAACCACAGACTCAGAAACCTTAATAGCCAGTAAATATATGCTCAACCTCGTTGGCAGTGAGGGAAATTCAAATAAAGCAATGAGATACTGAGCTTTTAAAAAAAAATCAAATTGTCAGAAATAAGAAAAGTCTGAATCTAGAAAGTAAGGGAAGGTCATGTGAGGGAAACAAGAACTCTCATACACCGCTGATGGGTGTATAAATTGGAGAACCATTTGGCACTCTCTAGTAAACTGAAAATGTGTGTGTAACCTAGCAATTCCCCATATAGGTAGATAGAGAAATTCTATCTACCTATAGAAGACACATGTACACATATGTTCATATTAGCATTGCCCTTAATACCAAAATATTGGCAGCAGCTTAAATATTCATCAATAGGGGAATGAATAAACCCAGAACATTCACATGCATGGATCTACATATAGCAATTAAAATGAATGAACTGCATTTATATTTATCAACATGGAGAGAAAGAATGAAAACATACCATGAAGGAAAAAAAAGTCACAGAATATGCATAGTCCAACACCACACCTGTGCATTTAAAAAATCAAAACAGTTCTCTGTATTTGTATGGGTTCATATATAGTAAAAGTATAAAACCTAGATTTAAAAGTTACATACCAAATTTGTGATAATGTTTGCCTTTGGAGAAAAGGGTGGAGAATGGTTTGGGGGAGGAGTGCAAAGGGACTTCAATTTTATCAGAAATGTTGAATACTTCAATTAAAAAATAAAAAACAGACCTGAAGCAGATATGGCAAAATGCTAACACTTACCAATTACATGAGATAGGTGCATGGGTGCCTGTAATACTCTCTCCGCATTTTAAAATAGTTTTTCTAAATAATAATATTTTTTAAAAACAGCTAGCAAAGAATTCTATCTGATAGAATTTTAATATGTGTAGATTAAGAGTTAATTGTCTAAAATTTTGAAGCAAGTAGCTTTATAATAATTATCTGTTTTAGAATAGAATCTCCATAAAGATAACAAAGCTGACAAGATCATAAAACTACTGAAATGAATAAGGCAGATTCTATAAGTGTCAACATGGATAGTTCTCAAAATCATACTGAGGGGAAAAAGTAAGTTGCAAAATGATATGTACACTACTGTACCATTTATAAAGAAAATTTAACATATATAAGCATGGACATATATATTTACATATAAATATATATAGGTAATTAGGTAATAAAGAATAATAACAATGCTGGAAGAATACACACTTTATGATACTGATTACCTAGGCAAGTAAGGAGAGAGAAAGGTGAATGAAACTGGGGAGGGAAATAAGGTGACATTCAACTCTATCTGGAATTTTTAATAAAAATAAAAAACCTGAAGCAAATGTGACAAATATTTCACATTTGATTACCCTAAGAAGTAAATACATGAATTTTTGTTATTCTTGAGATATATGTATTTTTAATGTTCAAAAGAAAAAGAAAAGTACTGAAGAATTGCAAATAAACTGCACATAATTCAAAAATATGTAAGTAAAGTTTGTATACATAAAAAACAATGTTATGACTATTTTTAGAAATTATTCTGTTTGCTTTTCTGTGTGTTTTTAATTTTTTAAAATTCAAAAGAAGAAAAAAATGAAAGCAGTGAAGAAATGTAAACATATACATACATATATCTGATTATATAAAGAGAAAAACCTCCACAATCACAAAACACCATATGAGCAATTCTATATAAATTGCTGCATTTTCTTATTTTTAATTTTTGTCAAAAGAAAAATAAAAGATGTTGCCTAATTGGAAACGTGACTTTCTATTATTAAAATTGTGGGAATCTATTTTAATGTGTTTATCTAGCTGCTAGTCTATAATTTATATTACAGCGTGGAAATTTGTTTGTATGCCTGTGACAGGTTAAAGCAGTTTAAACATGCATTTTTCTTTTGTTGGTTGAATAGTTAAATCGTTACCCAAAGGATTTTAAGTTTCAATTTCAACCATGAGGGGATTCTTTGATTTTTTTCAAGGTTAAAAATGTTTCTGGTTCAGAATGTTATTAATTAATGGCTACGTAGTGGCTCTATTTAGGGAATTGGTACCGACCCTGGGTTAACAGTGGAACTGTTAGATGAGAAAACTTTTTTTGATGAAGACTCGGGGATATTTTAAATTCGATCTGACAGCGGTAACAGAAGTGAAATGTAATTCCAGCCCGCTTAACTAACAATCGTAATTATGAATCGAAAGACATGTCAGGTATAAGCATTTTTTTCCCTTAAAAAAAAAGTTTCTCGGACTCCGCCGGACACCCAGCTGGCGGAGGACCAGCGGGCGAAGGGGGGGCGAAGCCGGCAGGCTGCCCAGAAGTTACGATCGGGGAGTTTCTCTTTATTAAAATTACCTGGCTCACCAGCAGAGGCAAGAACGCGAAGACAAGATAATTTCTTAGGCTGTTAAAAATGACTTAGCCCGGTGGGCCGCGCGTTCCGAGGGGGTGTCCTGCGGCCGGGGCGGGTCCTGCCGCCCCCGCGGGCTCCGGTGCGTCAGGGGCGCGTCAGGCGGGGCGGGCTCCGCGCGGGCGGCGGCGGCGGCGGCGGCGGCGGGTGGCGGGCGGCGCGCACCGGGCCTCCTGCTTCTCGCTCCGAGGCTGCGGGACGGACGCTCCCGAGAACTCTCTCGCCCGCGGCCGGCCGCGCTCGGACGGCGCGCGCCGGCGGCCCGGCGGTGCCAGCATGTCGGCTGCCGTGGCGTGCCTGGACTACTTCGCCGCCGAGTGCTTGGTGTCCATGTCCGCGGGTGCCGTGGTTCACCGCCGCCTGCCGGACCCCGAGGGCGCGGGCGGAGCGGCAAGCTCGGAGGTGGGTGCGGCGCCGCCGGAGTCCGCTCTGCCGGGTCCGGGGCCACCGGGGCCCGTGTCTGTCCCCCCGTTCCCCCAGGTCCCCGCCCCCAGCCCCGGCGCGGGCGGCGCCGCGCCCCACCTGCTGGCTGCAAGCGTCTTGGCTGACTTGCGCGGCGGCTCTGGGGGGTGCTTTGGAGAGTACTCGGGGGAAGCTCTGCGCGCCTCGTCCGGTTCCTCCGACCCGACCCCGTGCTCCGGCCCGACCCTGTGCTCCAAGCCGACCCCGGCCACCAGCGCGGCCGAGGTCTCCGGACCCGTGCACTCCTCCGGCGCGCTCGCGGTCTCTGGCGCGCCAGCCATCCCGGGAGTGCCTGCCCACCCTGGCGCGGTCTCTGGCGTGGCCCCTGGGGCGGGCCCCGCCCCCGCCACGGGTCCAGGCCCCCGTCGGAGGCCTGTCACACCTGCTGCCAAGCGCCATCGCTGCCCCTTCCCGGGCTGCAACAAAGCTTATTACAAGTCATCGCATCTGAAGTCCCACCAGCGCACCCACACGGGTGAGCGCCCTTTCTCCTGCGACTGGCTCGACTGCGACAAGAAGTTCACGCGCTCCGACGAGCTGGCCCGCCACTACAGGACGCACACGGGCGAGAAGCGCTTCTCCTGCCCCCTCTGCCCCAAGCAGTTCTCCCGGAGCGACCACCTGACCAAGCATGCCCGCCGCCACCCAGCCTATCATCCCGACATGATCGAGTACCGGGGGCGCCGTCGCACTCCCCGCGTCGACTCCCAACCCGCCAACCTGGTGGACAGCTCCGGCTCCGGCTCCGTCCCCGGGCAGGTGCCCAGCTTCACCACCTGCTTGTCTGACAGTCATTGCTGTTAGTTGTCCCCTCAAGGACGATCTCCCAGGCCATTGTCCTTGCTTTCTCTCTGCCCATCCCTCTTTCCCAGAGTGATTAGACCAAGGCACAGACTGGCTTCTCCGCTCTGAGGGTGGGTCCAGGCAGGCACGTTGGACTCTGGGGAGGGACTGGGGGCCCGAAAATAGCAGGAATCCTTACAACACGTATATCATCCAAAAAAGGGGGGGTTGCCTCAAGACAGCCCCCAGGAACTGATAAGAAGGGATGAACCCCGGTACTCTCCAGAGTCCTGAAGAGTCTCCCTTCCATGGGAACCAGAGATGTGAAACTGGAATTCTCAGGTGCCTGAGGAGCTCTCAGTCTCAAAGGACTCTAGTGTCTTACCCACCCACCAGGGCGGACCTTGGAGAGGGTGTCAGGGGTGGCAGTCTTGGAAATGTCCAGGACTGGGATGGTGAGAGGCCTTTGGAAACAGAAATGATTTCTATTTCTGTAAACAGCAATGTTTACTAATGTATTTTTAGTGTATTTTAAACAGGGATCCCAGGTTGATAGGAGGTTGATATCCCCCACTCCCCAACTGCCCCAGCTACCTCTGCTAGGAGAGGCCATGTAAGAGTCCATGTGGATGTATAGCTGGGAGATGCTTCTTGGTGTCTGGGGGGTGGTGTGAGCCTGTTTGCAGGTCCTGTTGCAAGGATTGGAACCCTGCACTTGTGTCGTAGCTTTTCTTCTAATTTGAAGTGCTACTTGGGGAAGTAACTTCCTGGCTCACTCGCAATGAGATTGGTTTAAAAATTTGGAAACAATCATAAACGCACCAGAAATAAAAGGGTGATCCAGGCTAGTTCCCACTTCACCAAGAGGGCAAACCCAAGCGACGGTGGGTGAGATAGGTCCAAACCAAGACCTTTCAGAACCATTGTTAACGTTCAGGGAAATAGGGGTTTTTGGTCCCAGCTGGCCACACTCCCAAGTAACCTCAGGTGTGGTAGATTCTGTTCATTTCTTAGTGGCTAGCTAGGGGGTTATTTCCCTTGGGGTCTGTGCATTTTTGTTTCTGCAACAGGTGAGTTGGTGGTTTGGGGAGCGGAAGGTGGGAGTGGCTTCTTTCAAACAGCTAGCTGTTCTGGATTTGGGGAAGGGACAGCAAGGTGAAAGTTACTGTCAAATAGGAGGACCCTTCTCCCCTGACCTTGGAGGCCCTCCAAGTTACATCCTCAGGACCCCTCCGCCCCAGTGCAGGAATTGAGCATCACCAGTATTTATTTTTCTCTGTGTTTCTGCTGCTATGGATGAAATTGTCGGCCACTCTGCTTATGTATGTGTGAATGTGTATACATGTGACCCTTTCATTAGAGATGGGGCTGAAAGGCATTTCCTGCTCCGGTAAAGTCCTCTTTAGCCCCCTCCTGAATATCTTGTCATAGTCCATCAATCACATTTGTGGAGGATGCCATACTCTCAAAGGACCATAATAGGCATCTAGTTAAACAAGCCTCTTTCCCCTGTTTTGCAGATGAAGGTACTGAAGGCTAGGTAAGCTCCAAGTCACATGCTGAGTTGCTGGCAAAAGCCATGACTAGAACTTAGTTATCTGGCCTTCTGAGTGACTCTTTCCCTCATGCTTAGTTACCCCATCTGGGCCCTTAGTCAAAGGGCACCACTCTCCTTTACTGCCACCAGGATCCCCTCCTTCCCTATTCCCTATCATTTCTACGTTCCTTCATCTGTCTAGTCCCCGCTGAACCCTTTGCCTGTTGTGTTTAATCCAAAAGCCCTTTTCTTAGCAGGTTGAGTCCATTCCCTCCTTCCACACCATGTGGACTTAAAGTGGGAATGCCTCTTTAGCATCTTGGGAGAGACTTTATCTTTTGATCTGGTAGATTAATTTTCAATGCCAGTTTCTAGTCCTGGGCACTCTAGCTTCCTTGAGAGAGTAAGTGATATGAACACTGGGACTCTACTAAGTGCTCCTACACTAAGTGAAGGAAGGGTATTTAGGAAGGACCCAAAGGGTATGAAGAGGTTCAGTGTTTCCTGATGAGGACTAAGCAGGGTAGGTGGAGCTTTCCTTGAGTTACGTGTGGGAATAGGAGGCCTGCAATTGTGAAGGTGGGTTTTGGTGGTGGAAAGAGTCCTCCCTTTGCTCGGTTTGTCTCCTCAGCTGGGACTTGATAGGAAGGGCACTCTGGGGCCCCCTTGAGGAGTGATTTCCCTTTTGTCCCCTTCAGTAGAAGATCTACCATTGGGTAGGTGGACCAATGAAGCTAACAGGAGAGAGACTCCCACTTACCATTCTGGAGTTGGGCTCGAGAAAGCGTGACTTTTCCAATCACCCTCTGATAAATAACTTTTGATTTTCAATCTCCCAAGTAGTGTCCTTATTTGAGTTCTTGTACCTTGGGGACTTTTGTCTGGGAAAGACCTCTGACAAGCTAAATGTAGCATGTCTTTCAGTGACTTCTCCAAGGACTTGGGGTGGTGGGAAGGGAGACAGACAATGGGGGTAATATTAGTAGGCTGATCTTTCTTAGCTTTGGTTATTGTTGTTACCCTTTTCATTCCAGTGGCCAGACAGCTCTTGAGGACCTGTTATTAGTGAAATACCTTGAAAGGGTCTTCCTAGTTTTATTAGTGTTTCTTTTGCTTCTTTTTGTTAATCAGATGGAGCTCAGCAAGTGAGTATGTCTGGGGTTTGGTTGTGGTCAATCTGAACCTCTGGGCTCTTGCCCGACTCCCACCATCCTGAGTTCTGATGTAGGAATGACCTAGTAACAGAATCTTTTAATAGAACTCTTCCTGAAATCTGGGTTGGGAGCTGGGATTGAATTCCAGGTCAGACCTTGGGCATGAGAGAATTGGATCGCCTGCCCCTGCTGGGACGGGATGAAGAGTACAGGCCTTGCCCCACCCACAGGGACAAGAATCTGTCATTTGCCCCTATTTCCCTATTCTCCTCCAAGTAGGAAACTGTATTGGAATATCACTCTTGGCCTCTGTCTCTACCTCTTACTTAATCTCCAAAGGAAGATTGTGTTCTCTGATGGAGACATACAGAAGAGGGTCATCATGTGTACACACACACACACACACACACACACACACACACACACACACACTCTCTCTCTCTCTCTCTCTCTCTCTCTCTCTCTCAGCTCTCTTCTCTCTTTTGTACCTCTGCCTGCAATATGTACCCACTCCACTCGGATCCAGCTTTCATATGGTAAGCACACCTCCTGAGGCCCAGGCCTGCCTTCCAGAGGCAGGTCTGAAGAGCACTTCTCTGTGTCTCCACTTTTGGAACAGCCACTCCCCCTTGCAGCTTCCCAGGTAAGTGTTTTCTTTCTATATTCTTTGGGTGAGTAATACCAATAGAGGAATTCGGAAGGGTGGGAAAGGCAGTGGAGGGTTGGTATTAGAAAGCCCAATTTTGGCTATAGGTACAGCCTCATCAACAAAATACTGATACTTTGATCCTCATTGGTCTGATTCTTGTATCTATTACCTAGTTGATTGAGAACTTAGAAAGGAAATGGATATGATTAATTTTCCCCCTTAAGCCCCAACACACACAAATATGCATTGGCTCTTAAGTCTTGAGAAATAGGCACTCTGACTGGAATTAGGGGACCAAAATAAGATGTGTAGAGATGGAACATCTGGTTTGCGAGGGCACAGGTTTAGTGCTGTAGTGATCTTGGGCCTTTTAGTTCTTTGGCCTTTTCAAGTTCTGGCAGCTTATGGTAGCTAATGTCCATAGGCAAGTCTTTATTGTTTTAGAGGTACTGGACATAGGGCTTTGCAAAAGTACAGGTCACTGTGGCTGATCTTGATTCACATAGATATAGTTGAGACAGGCTTGCTGCAGAAGGGAAAGACACTATTGAATGGAAAAATTTGTGCTGCCATTTATTCTCAGCCAGAATTGCAGACGAGGACTTTAAGGAACTTAATGGCATAAGTTCCATGTGTACTTCCAACAAACTTGGGAGAGTCTAGCCCTTAAATTGTGCTGGAGATTAGCAGGTGGCATTAGGTTAGTTTCACCCAATTTGGACTAATCTTGATGGAAGGGGCCAACTTCTTTAATTCACATGGGTATTCAGAGTCACCTTCCATTTATGACCCAAGTGCCTGATGTGTTGACTATATGAGCCCTGACGGGAATTTCAAGAACTCAAGTTGAGTGTTCAGTCACAGAGGAATGGTGGATTTTAATCATAAACATAAAAAGAGAAATGCAAATGTTTGTTATATAGGGGTTTGGGGTAGAGAGAAGCAATGCTATTGTAATTCCAAAGGCTAGGAAGAGTATTAAAGAGAGTTGTGCCTGGATTCTTCTCTTCCTAGGAAGCAGGTCTATTCAGGAAATCAAGTAGGAATTGTATTTGTTTCAAATATATGTTCAGGCCTTGAAGTCAAAATAGAAGCAGTGGGAGGGTGAAAAGTGAAGGAAGACAGGCCAATTGATCTGGAGGAAGAAAAGGATTTCTTTAGAAGAAAGGTTGTGTTCTTAAAGGACACAAAAAATTGACAATACAAATGGGAAAATGAAAATGACGCAGAACCAATTGATCTTACGATGGGACTAAAGAAGAGGGTGGTAGTTTAGTCATTACTAAATTAGAGGAGGTAATTAGAACCCAAAGAAATATAACAGAAGAATGGAAGCAAGCTCTCAGAGAGAAAATAGAAATGCCCACTTCCACCAGGGATCTCAGATCCAGGGAAATATTGAGAGGTACCTACCTGAATCTGTAGAGAAAGCAATGGGAAATCATCCCATCAACCCTAAGAAGGGTATATTAGAAGGTTAAAGAAAATGTAGATGTATTACTTCCAACATTTTTAGCTTAGTCTCGGTGATATTATCATTGTAAATGGAAACACAAATATGCCTTGGAGAATGTACAGAGTTAGGCCTCTAAGGGAAAGCATAGGGTAGATGAGACACATGAAATATATTAAAGTAATTAATCAAATTAATAGAAATAAGGAAGAAAAAAGCACGATCATCTCAATTGGTTCCAAAATAAGTATTTGTTAAAATGCAACACCAATTTGTGATTTAATTTAAAAACACCTTAGCATGCTGTACAGCAGTAATTAACACAACATTGTAAATCAGCTATACTTCATTAAAAAAATAATTAAAAATAAATAAAAAGTAAAAACACCTTAGCAAACTGGTAACAAAAATAATTCTTAAATTGATAAAAAGTGTCTACCAAAAGCCTACAGAAAACATCTAACTTTGAAAGATTGCAGGAATTTCAGTTGACCATATGGTAAGATAGAAAGTTTCAACAAACTCCAGGTAGGCAGTCACATAAAAATACAATAAAAATCTTACCCAAAAATCCATGTATGGGGAAATATAAAAGCGAGCCTCTACATAACTCAGATAAAAGTGGCCATTACAAAAATTTAGAACTGAATGAAAACCAAAAGTACAAAACAGCAAACTTCTGTGATGCAAGCAAACAGCACTGGGGGAGAAAGTACAGTGTATAGCCTTAAATTTTTTACTTGAAAAAAAATTGAAAGTGAATGAACTAAGCTTTCAACTCCAGAAGAAAAGGAAAATAAATAAACCCAAAGAAAGTAGAAACAGACATTACCACGGGCAATGCATTCTCAATAGAAAAGATATTGCCCCCAAGGGAGCGAAAATCGGTTCTTGAGGGCTGAAAAAAATGTTAGCTATTACAATGGTTGTGGCTCTTCAACAGACCATACTACATAAACAGATACATACTATCTGTGTGGTTTAAGGTTGCTGGTTGAAGGGGGAAGAAAGTAGTGATTAAGGGAAAAATGGTCTAAAAACTTTCCTAGAAGGGTAATAATGAAAAAAGTTTGAAAAAACACTGCCATGGATAAAGGCAGAAGTTAGTGAAAGAGAAAAAGAAAGTGAGTAGAGTTGTCTGAAACACTTTTAAGAGCCTACTAAAAATAGATTTCTTTGGCAAATATGATTAAGAAAAAGGAGAGAAGGCACAAAAATCAGGTATAAAAAAGGACATAAAATCATAATGCATGAGCAGATTTTTCTAATTATAAGAGAATAATACAAACAACTTTATATCAATAGAGTTGAAAAATATATGGCTAATTTTATAGGAAAATATAAAATTTCAAAATAGTCTAAGAAGATGTAGAAAAACTGAAACTGAAACAGTAGTAAAAGATCTATCCCCAAAAAAGGCACTAGGTCTAGGTAGTTATATAGGCAAGTTCTCTAAACCTTCAAGAAACAGGTAACTTACATATTTTATAAATTGCTTTAAATCATGGAAATAGAAAGTTATCCAATTTACTTCATGTTATATAGTTAAGCTAACCTTAATACCAAAACAAGATATATAAAAGATAAGAAAATAATACACCACTTTTTATTTATAAAGATGGATGCAAAAATCCCAAGTACAATAAAATACTAGAAATTGTATTTCAGCAGCAAATGAAAATAATAATGCAACATGATAATGTTAAATTTATTTCAGAAATGCAAGATTAATTCAATAATGGAGCTCTATTGATATAATTCACTACATTAATTGAAGAAAGGAGAAAATCAATGACTTTCCTATCTGCCAGCAATCATCAATCAGAAAATGTAATAGACTAAGTGATTCCATCCATATACAGTAGCAATGAATAACATAAAGAACCTTTATAGACAAGGCTATAGAATTTTGCTGAATGATGTAAAATAAAATATGACTAGATGGGGATAAATAATGTTCCTGTAGATGGTAAAACTGAATATTATAAAGATGTCCATCCTTGGGACTTCCCTGGTGGTGCAGTGGTTAAGAATCCGCCTGCCGATGCAGGGGACATGGGTTTGATCCCTCGTCCAGGAAGATGCCACGTGCCATGGAGCAACTAAGCCCATGCGCCACAACTACTGAGCCTGCGCTCTAGAGCCTGCAAGCCACAGCTACTGAGCCTGCGTGCCACAATTACTGAAGCCCGTGCTCTGCAGCAAGACAAGCCACTGCAATGAGAAGTCCGCACACCGCAACGTAAACCCAACACAGCCCCCCCCAAATTAATGAATTAATTAATTTTTAAAAAGATGTCCATCCTTTTCTCAAATTTATGTATTTAATGAAATTCCAATCAAAACTGCAAAAAGATTTTTCATGAAACTTTTTCAAGGAAATATTACAGAAGATCATGGGAGGTGGGGGGGAGAGATAGGGAGGGAGAGTTGATCTACCAGATATCAAAATACTACAAAGCTATGGTCATTAAAACAGTGTGGTAATGTGCAGGAATAGACAAATAAGTGGATTGAATAAAGAACCCAGAAATAGACTTGTGACTATAGAAGCTGACATATAAGAGATAAGGCACTTCACATCAGTGTGGAAAAGACAAACTAGTCAGTAAATTTTATTGAGACAGTTGGCTCTTCAGTTAAATAAAACAACAAAATAAAACACAGGATTACATTCTATCCCAAATCTTTCAGAAAAATAAATCCCAGAGTAAAGACCTAAACATTTTTAAGCTATAAAAGCTTATAAAAGAGCTGGAAGATATAATCATTGGATAAAGACCTTCTTGTTTAGGACACAAAAATTTTAAAAACAAAAATTTAAAGAAGGAAAAGACAGATTTGACTGCATCCAAATTCTAAAATGTTTTACATCTGAAAACCTAATCAAAGTTAAATATCAAGCTACACTCTGAAAAAAAAATTAACAGGCACAGGATTAATATCCAGAATATATAAAGAATCAACAATTTAAGATATAAGGACAAAAAAAAAAATGTGGTCAAAGGATAGTAACAGGCAGCTTAAAGAAAGAACCAGGGTTGAGAGACAGTCAGCAGATCTTTAGCCTTGTATATATAATGCTTTTTCCTCTTTTAAAGTGAGCATATCTCCATGTATTGCTTGCATACATTAAAAAAATTGAAAGATATTTTAAAGGAGGGGAAAAATACTTTTGATTAAAAAACAAAAGCAGACGGTAGGGTAGGAAAGGATATACCAAACAAATGTTAATTAAAGCAGGCAGGTATGACAAGATTAATATCAGAGTCAAAATAAAATTCAAAGTATAATACATTAGTGGGACAAATATAGATTATTTTATATTGAGATAAAGTATAGTACCCTAAGAATCTAAAGTAATTAAAACCCTTTTTGCCCAAATATTAGAGATGTCAGCTCAGGACCTCTAATGCCTATTCCAGGATTTGGACAGGAATTTCTTCTCCCATCCCTCTCTAGAAATTCAGAGACCCATTCCCATTTTCTAAGCTCATTGCAGGAGTGGGAGGGTGGGGGTGTGGTGCCAACAAAGGTTAAATCACATAGGAACTGAGCCCAATCTAAATTCCCTCAGGAAGGTCTCTCCACCTCCCCAGGTCTTTCTTCCTTTCTCCTCTTCCAGAATACTCTTTGTTCTTCCCATTTTTTTTTACAAAAAGCTCTTGATGATTCAGAGCTTGACCCAGAATGCTAGTTCCCCTTTCAAAATATTTAGTTTAGTAAAGGGGAAGAAAAGAAAACCAGTCAAAAACGTGCAAACATTTACAGAATGGTAGCATCCTGTATTATCTATAGCTAATTGTATCTTACTAGCAAGCTCCCACTCCTGTTAATGACTGAGGAGAAATTTTAGTTTGTCAAACTCTCTCTCAGGTCTGCCTCCTTCCAAGGGTCTCTCCGATCCTTCCCACCATGGTTTCTGAATGCCAGGAACCCATGGCAGAAGGGGAAACAGTCTCAGTGCTGTATGCAGTGCTGTTCTCTGGGTCCTCACTCATTTTCCATGCTGTGTGGCTATTCTAGGGATCTCTGGGCATATAGTGCTTATGCCCAATGAGTTAACAACAGGTCCTGTCTGGTTCTTTGGCTGCCTTTCTCATTTCTCTGCTGGAGCCAATATTCCTGCTATAACCTCTAGTTCTGAGGTCTCTGTTGAATGCAACTTTCTCTTCCCAAATGCAGACTTCTTCTGGACCTTGGGTTCTCTCAGCATTTTGTCACCCTCTTGCCAAGACATAAAATATATTCTGGTCCCTCTCCATATCACACCAAGGCCATAAGACACTGGGTAACAGACACAGGTCCATCTGCCTAGATATCTCTCAGCCATTTCAGAATTACTTCTTGATGGCACCATGTTGCCCTAGCACCACGCTGAACTTGCAGTGGAAGTGGAGGGTGAGCCCAGAAGTTCCAGATTCTACTTCAACTTATTTGGGCTCCTGATGTCGTGTCCATCTTCCCCTTTCTGGGCCAAGACCCAAGGAATGAGGGGGCTGATGGGTTCCTTCTCAGGGATACAAGCACCAGGCAAGTCTTGTCTCAAACCCACTAACCTTCCCCTATCCTAGGCTCTTCCAGCTGGAAGAACACTTCACTTCCTCTCTCAGTAGGTGACAACTTCCCACTGTCATACAAAGTTCCCATATGTCATACAAAGTTTGCTTTGCCTATGATTATAGTGCAACTTTTTGTCCAGGCTTCATGCTTTGCTTTTAGTATTTAAGAGTGTTTGAAATTTGGAGCTTCTTTTACTTTCCCAGCAAAGCTTTCAAGATTACTATTTAGTTATAGGCTTCAAAAGCTGAAATAGAGTCATTGTTTACCTTTGCATTCCTGCTATAACTATCATGATGTTTTCTGAGGCAAATGGATGCCTTTGGTTTAAAAGGTAATGGTCGCATGGAAGAAAATAAGACAAAAAATCACATTAATATTTTTCAAAGCATATCTCCCTCTCACCAATATTTAGTCTGGTTAAAGATTAAGTTATTAGTTCTTGGGAATTCCCTGGCAGTCCAGTGGTTAGGACTCCATGCTTTCACTTCTGAGGGTCTGGGTTCAATCCCTGGTTGGGGAACTAAGATCCCAGAAGCTGTGTGGTACAGCCAAAAAAAGAAAAAAAAAAAGATTAAGTTATTAGTTCTGAGGGTGTACCTAAGAGCAACTGCTCCCATCCCTGACTAATGGGGTCCTTACAAAAGAACAAACTTATTAAATAGAAGTAAAACAAAAGGAAGCTAAAGTCTATCTTCTGCAGACCCCTGGAATCAGGAAAAGTCCAAGGAAAAGGAGGGATTATAGTTATTACTGCTCCAAGCAGGATGTGTTTATGGCACAAATAGATGGCAGAGAGGGTATCAGCAGCATCCTGTTACCCAAAGAGTTTTGAGTCCACTTGTGCAGTCAAGGGTGGGACAGCAACTTGGTCAGTGGGTTCCAGCAGGGGTCAGCAATGGATTGGACTGGAATGCATCTAGCAGCCCCAGAGGCAATGCTAGAGGCTTTCCTTCTGGGGCTGTGTGTATTCATGGCTTTTACCTAAAAGAACGAGGCTTTCATGGACCAAGACATACATTTCAACAAATATTTATTGAGCACTTAGAATGTGTCAGGCACTGTTATAGGCACTTAGGATACAAAGTGAATAAAACAAAGATCCCTGCCCTTATGATCTCATATTTTAGCAGGGATATAGAAAATAAATAATAAGTATATAGTATGTTAAGTAATAAAAGATATGGCTTTAACAAAAAGTAGAGCAGGCTAAGTAGGATCAGGAGTGCTGGGTGGGAGTAGGGGTTAAATTGAGGTAATAAACAGGGTGATCTGGATAGGCTTCATTGTACAAATAAGATATGAACAAAGACTTGAAGGAGGTGAGAAAGTTAGTTGGGAGCTATCTGAAGGGAAATTGTCCAGACAGAGGGAACAGCTAAAGAAACAACCCTAGAGGATGAGATCAAGAAACAGAAAGGAGAACAGGATGGCTGGAGCAGAATTTTGATCAGAAGGAAGCGGGGATGCCAGATCATATGGGTATTATAGCCTACAACTCTGGCTTTTTCTCTGGGTGAAATGGAGAGTCATTGAGGACTTTGAGCAGAAGCATGATATGATCTGCCTTATGTTTAAAAGGATCATTCTGACTGTTATGGTAAAGGGGCTCAAACAAGGTGATATGTTAGGAGGCAGTTTCATTAATCTAGATGATGGTGGCTTGGACCAGAGTGATGGTAGAGGAGGTGGTGAGAAGTGGTCAGATTCTAATACATTTTACAGGAAAAGCCAATAGACTTTCCTAAAAGGTTGGCTATGGGGAGTGAGAATATGAGAAGAGTCAGAGTGATTCAAAATGCTTTGGCCTGAGCAGCTAGGAGGATGGAGTTGCCATAAACTGAGTTGAGGAAGTCTAGATATGTGGGCAGGTTTGTAGCGGGAAGAACAAGTGTTTAGTTTTGGACATGTTGAGTTTGAGATGTATGTTAGACAACCCAGTGGAAATTTTAATAGGCAATGAAATAAGTCTGGAGTTTGGGAGAAAGGTCTTGGACTAGAGATTAAAAAGATGGGAGTTAACTGCATATTTAAAGCTCATAGTCTGAATCAGATCAACAAGAGAATGAGTGTAGAGGGAGAAGAGAAGGAAGGCTAAGACTGATCCCTGGGACAATCTTAAAGTGAAGAACTGAGGGAGTTGAGGAGGAACCAGAAAAGGAACTGAGAAGGCGTGACCAGTGAGGTAGGAAGAAAGCCAACAGCGTGATGTCCTAGAAGCCTAATAAAGTATCCAAAAAGGGAGTGGTCCACTTTGTCAGACGATCATGCTAAGTCAAGTAGGATGAAGGCTGGGGAGCCGGCCATAGGCTCCCGCCACTTGGCAGTCATTGGCGACCTTAATAAGAGCAGTCGTGTTAGAGTGGTAGGGGTCAATGCCAGATTGCAGTGGATTTAGGAAAGAACAGGAGGAAAGAACCTGGAGACCATGAGTACAGGGAACTATTTGAGACATTTTTCTGTAAATGGGAGCAAAGAGGTGGAGTGGAAATTGGTAGGGGAAAATGGGGTCAAGAGAACTGATTGATTTTTTTTTAGAGGGAAAAACAAACAAACAAACAACCCAGCCTGTTTATATGCTAATGAAAATGATCCAAGAGGGAGTAAAAAGTTGCTAATGCAAGTCAGGGATGGGGGAGAATTTCAGGAGTGATATCCTTGAGGAGGCGAAGGCAATGGGATCTAGTGCACAAGTGGAGGGATTGATTTTAGGAACATGAATATGTAATCTGTGAAGCAGTTGGATATTCAGATCGCTTCCCTAGTAAGGCCTGCTCCACATTATAGTGACCGTTTAATTACTTAATTACCAGCACAAAATCTATGATGGGACATCTGCTTCCCTGATGAATTTTCAGGTTGCACGGTGAAAGGAAAGTGTCCACCTAGAGTTTTGAGGTGTTAAATTCTTAGTTTCAAATCATACATACCTTTTTCCTTAGATTGCTAATATCACATAATTTCTCATCTCAGAAAACTGTTTTTAAGGCTGAGTGGGACATTTTGATCTCCTTTATAATTGGAATGACTGAGACAGATGGGGTCTTCTAGTCCTTTTTGGTGACATGTGGGCGATTAGCTATATTAACATCTTTGCAACAGGCACTCTTGCCTTATTACCCTGAACACGTATTCAGTTATACTCAGAGGACCACTATGATTGTGCTCA
This sequence comes from Physeter macrocephalus, assembly GCF_002837175.3. NCBI lineage: Eukaryota > Metazoa > Chordata > Mammalia > Artiodactyla > Physeteridae > Physeter > Physeter macrocephalus. The sequence continues at coordinate 22,309,229 of NC_041218.1, forward strand.
GAGTCTAGGCTATCCTGATGTAGTTCCTAGGAACTATGGTATAGAGGTTGTTCTTGTACAATATGTACATCCAGAGGTTCAGAGACTGTTGTGTTTTTTTTTTTTTAAAAGACTCCACATTCCGCTAGAGTTCTTGGAGGCCCATCATCTAACAAGGAAGCCTCAAGGGAAAGTAACAGAGTCACTCCAGTCAGAGTAATGGAAACCTCAAGGCCAGAATGACAGTCCTCTCCTGTGTACTGACTTGGGTCCCTCCTGCTTCTTTGGCTTCCCACTCAAGGGAGCTCCGAGGTAGAAGACTGATGGGTGACTGACTGTGTATATAAACTGGAATAAGATGCAGGTCACTAGACAAGTTGACAAGGCACTGAATCTCCTTCTTGGAAAAAGACACCTTCAGGGGAAAATCTATTTGACAACAGACATTTAATGCTCAGAAGTCAGGTACTGACATTCTGGAGCTTGAATATGTGCAAATACCTCTGCATGGGCTCTAGATAAGGACATCATTGATATAGTCCTGCAAGAAAATTCTTAGGGAGACGGGAACACCAAGGAAAAGGTCTTGCCACACCACAGAGTAGTACAAGTCAGGAGAATTAATGCAACCATAGTTAAGTAGGCTGAGAGTGTGTCACTGAGCATCACAGGTGAAAGGAGGGCTGCTGGCTGGAGTGGACAGAGATCCAAAGGAAAGCATGGGCCATATCAGTGGCAGCAAACAATTGTGGTAGATGTTATATCTGAGCCAAGCTAAAGACACACACAACAATCTCTATGAGTCATCTGTGGCCAATCTTTTTAAGAGGCCATATGAGAGAATCAAAGAGATGAGTGGTAGGAAAATGACCTCTACTGAAGGCTATCAGGCATAGTTGATGAATTTTCCTTTAAAGCCACAAGGCACCAGATATTGCCGTGTCATTTGGGGTCCCAGCAAGAAACATCTGGCACATTCAGTTGGGTCAATAAAGGGAAGTTTAATAAAGGCACTGTCTTCAAAGGTATGAGTAGAAGTGAAACAAGTATCCTGCAACTAGTAACTTGAGGTACCATTACCATTCCTAGACTTGAAGGAGCAAGGGCAGGGGCTTAGCAGCAGGTTACCACACCTGAAGAAAGAGAGAGAGCTGTGTAGAGAGGGTTACATGGCAGGTGCAATGCTCTTCAGTTAAGGGGTGAAGCCAGCTTGTACAAGCCTGCCAGGAGGGAACCAAGCAAAAATTACCCAGCTCTCACTCTCCTCCTTCCCATGGATCTGTTCTTACTTGCTCACCATTGGCCAAACCCAGCTGGAAGCCAGACAACAAGACAGTATTTTGACTGGCTCAGACTTCTGAGGATAAAGAAGAGCACAGAAAGGTAGAGAGTGGATATGGAGGGATATCAAAAGATATTCAGCAAAATAGCAATAATTTTAAAGGGCTAGAGGAATGCCAGTAGTCCTTTTTTCTTTTTAACTTGTTTAGATGACAGAACAAAATATCTATTCACTCAAAACAGGAGATCTAGACTACACATTATGGAACTCTATGTCTACGTTACATTCCTCAAGAAGAGCAGTAACTATCATGTGGTTAGCATAGCCAATAAGATCAACTTTGAAAAACATTACCTTTTACCAATTTATGATTTTAAATGCTCTTTTACCCTTATTACAGAGCAAGAGCAATACATTTCCATTGTAGAACATTTAGAAACACAGATAAACTGAAAAGAGAAAACAAAATTTCCTGTAATCCCACATTTTAGCAGTACTATATTATGGGATATGTTTCTTAAGTTTCTTAATCAGACCTTACATATGTATTTGTATACTTTTTAACTTTTTATTTTGACATAATTCTAGACAGAACAGTTTTGTGTAACAGTACGCAAAATTGCCATATACCCTTCACAATGATCGTCCAAATGTTAACCTTTTACCTCATTTGCTTTATTCATCTTTCTCTCTGTGTGTATGTACACGTGTGCACATATATACATACACAACTATAATTTATACACACATAAACATATTTTTTTCCTGAATCATTTGATAGTAATCAAATTTAAAATCTAACAGAAGCAAGTTATGCCAATAACTTCTAAACCATCAATATCCCCAAGTGTACTGGGAAATCCTCAAAATTAAGAGAATAATAATGATAACAGAATGCTTATCAAGGAATTGGTCAGATCAGATCAGAACAGAGTTATCCAGTAATTGAACACCCTCAGACATTTGTAAATACCCTGCCATCATATTGCAATCCTGAGACAGGCTGTAAAGGGTCCTGTGTGACAGATACCCAGCCAAGTTCCTATTTATGGGGATGAGACTCTTTAAACTGGGTTAACCCAAGAGAAATATTAGAGGGCTCAGAGAGGGACCTCAGGAATTCACCTTTGAGCCAGATCATGGACAGCCAGGTAACTGATACTCCATTCCAAAGATTTTGTTGCTGGCATCCCATCTCATTTAGAGTGTATCATTGTGGAGAAGCCAGTTCCGGGTGTCCAACTGTAAATGCTTGCTATAGAAGATAGAGAAATTAGTCATTTCTGCCAGGACATAAGCAACCTCCCCAACTGTGGAACCACTAGGGAAAGAAGAGAAATTGCCTTCTGTTTCCTGTCGGGTCCTGATTTAAGGATAATATGTTGGGACTTTGTTAAATAATTTTTTTTCCGGCATAGCACATTACCTTGAGAATTGGCATAAAACAGAGCCAGATGCTAAAATGCCTTCCTGGATAGTTTTCTAGAGTTGGGCCTGTTCCCCTGAGGTGTACAGTTGAAGATATCAGATGGTCCAGCCTTCTAAAAGCCAAACAGCAAGAGGCTTAGCAACAGGGTCAAAGCACAGAATGGCAGAACAGCATTGAGTTGGATGTCAGTTGACAGGAGCCAAGAGAGTCCAACTCAGGCTTATCAAGGAGCAGCACTTGCCTATCTGATCCCAGACTTGGCCCTATTTTAGAAGAAAAATTGCATTATTTTCCTTATAAACTGACACAGTTTTCAGTTAATTTAGGAGACTGTCTCTTGACCAAAAAGAAAAAGACTATTTTAACATAGTAATTCCTTGCAGAGTGATTTTCCTGAGGATACCTACCAGTGTCCTATAAAGGAGGCTGGCAATTGGTAGTACAGGTGAATGTCTTCTTAGCCAAAGGACCGCCAAGGGACCTGCCCTGTTCTTTGAGATCGGGAGGGAAAAATGGAGGAAAGATGGTATAGGAGGGCTAACAAGGAAAAGAGAAATCCAGGGCCACTCCCTCACCAAGTTCTCAGTTCCTGGAAGGAACTGCACGTGAATCCCTCGTATGCCTGTGTGCCCAAGAGTTAGCTGCAGAGGGTGGATGAGATTGGGGGCTACAGTCTTCAGTGGGACTAAGATGCACACATATAAAAAGAATGTGATGGGAGGACCCCAGTTGGAAGGTAGCCAAGGGGAGAGCTTGAGAACAAATCTTCTCTCAGTGGAGCCTGTTGAAACTACAGCCTTGTCCACACTATACCCATAGACAGTGAGCCAAAGAGAGACATAAACAATCTCTTTGTGGACAACCCAAAAGGTTCTACCTTTGCTATCCTTCCTCCACACTCCATAGTCAGAGGGACATGCCCCAGGGAGAGAGGGGTGAGAGCCAGACTGCTCTGAATAAGGGGTTTAGGGGAGACCTTAAAATCACATAGAAGATTTAAGTAGTGAAATGAACAGCAAGGAGTCATAAGAACTGGAAATGACTGTTCTAATAGATGAATCGCCAGGAATTGATAGGAAAGGAAGTTTCAGAAGAGTAGATTATGGCAGCCGCTAGGGGGAAAATTAATTTTATACCCAACAGTTGAGATTCTTCTCCAAGACATTAAATTTAACATCCAGACACTTATACCCTCCCACTCCTAAGACCCCTAGATTCCACCATACTCCTCCTCCATTTCTGCCCTCTTATTATAGCAGCAACATTATCAAGGATCAAATGTACACTAACCAACATCATCACCTCTCTTTTAATCTGTTTTCCCAGTGGCATGAGGAGGCCCAAATGGTCAAGAGGTAGCCTCAGCTTCTAATTCAATGGGACCATTGTGGGACTTTTAGTATTAGGAGCTTTAAACAAGCAAAGCCCAAAGCAGTGGAGAAGGGAAATAAGAACTTTGTAAGTGATGTGAGAATCCCACTCCTCCAACATTTAGCCTGATCCATGTATTCTGGCTTTGGGAGAAACAGCCCCATATATAGTCCTGGTTCAGAACATATGCCCTGACAAGCATCCCTATCTTATAAGTGCTCTCAATCATATAAGGTCTCCCTGCTGACACTGAAAATGAATCTTCAAAAACCTTTCTACCCAGTGACTTCTGATGATGGTAAAACCAGGAGATCCCATGGGCATAATCAACCTTTTGCTCTATTCTATTCTATTTTATGAAGTGTGAATTTCTTGGTCCAAAATAAAGTTTTACAAAATATTGCATTAGTGAATCAACGCTAAGTCCAAAAATGATGCTAATGGGAGAGAAAGGGCAGGCATGGAAAACAAATTCATATCCAGAATAAGTGTTTATTTCAGTATGGGGAAAGAGAAGTCCCTTCCATGACTGAAGGGATTCTGTGTAACTCATTTACCACCACTCACCTGAGTGTGAAGGTTCAGAGGTCATTACTGCTCACAGTTTGATAACCTGGAAAGAAAGAAAAAAATCATGTTATTGGGCCTATGTATAAACTTGAAATCTGCCACTATTATTTCGCTTTGTTTATGAGCCCATTAAACAAGCTCTCAGTGCTGGGAAAGAAACCAACTGATATCTACAGGAGAGGTCATTTTATCTACCTGATAATTCAGCCATCTCTGCAGTAGGAGCCTTTTGTTGAGCAGCCACAGGGGACGTGGATATTCTTACACTCTGGGTTCATTCTGAGCTGTTCATTCATTCATTCTCTGTCAGGGTCCCAGCAGAAACAAATGGTACATGCAAATTAAGGTATTTCAAAGAGGTAACAAGGGTTATTTACAAAGGCATAGGCAGCATGCAGCACAAAGGACAGTATAGTACCCTAGCGCTGTTTCCACACCTAGACCCAAAAGCAGAGGGAAGAAAGAAAACCCAGAAAGATAAAGTCATATAGAGAGGGCTACCTGGAGGAAAGCTGTGACATTCATTTGCGATAACCCAATGGGGAGAGAGTCAAGGGACTATATCATTTGACTTAAATGTCCTTCTTCCCTCTCATCTCTTCCTAGGGTTCCTATTTACCAAACCCAACAAGCAGCCAGAGGACAAAGGATGCAGACCAAACAGGTCAGCCTCCCAGGGCAGAGAATAAGAAATGGGCAGAGAGGTGGAAAAGAGTGAAGAGTGGATCTAGAAAGGCACACAGGAGATATCCAGCACACATTAATTCAAAAATTATTTATCAAGTTTACCTACTATGTGCCAAACACTACTCCAGATGTTGGGAACAGAACAGCCAAATAACAGACAAAAACTCTTAACCTCATGGAGCTCATAAAATATATAGTATATAAAATATGCACAAGTTTCAATAATAAATAATAATGAGAAAATAAAGCAGGAATGGGATATAGGAAATATTGGCTGGGGAGGATTATCACAATCTTAAATAAGATGACAAATAGGGCTTCATTTGAAACCTGAAGGCGGTCAGGAATTCATACCTGTAGATATCTTGAAAAGCAGACTATACATAGGGAATAGCAAGTGGAAAGGCTCTTGTGAGTACACGTGGCATATCTGAGGAACAAAGAGAAGGCTAGTGGGTGAATTGGACTGAGCAAGAGGGATATAGTATTAAGAGATAATAGCAGAGAGGTGAAAGAGTAGTGGAGGCAAGGTGGAGACCATACCATGTATGTAAGGCTGTGTAGGACATTGACAGAATCTTGGCTTTACTCTGAGTGAGATGGGAAACCATTGCAGGGTTTTAAACAGAGGAGCAGCATGATCTGACATGTGCTTACATCATTATTCTGGCTGCTATGTTGAGATAGACTGATGTGGAGAGGGGGATCCAGGTTAAATAAAGGAGGCCAGTTAGGATAGGAGGATATTGCAATAATTCAGTCACGGGACAATGATGGCTTAGGTCATGATGGTAGCAGGGACAGTGGATGGTAAAGGTGACAGGATTTGCTGAAGTATTGGATATGGATGTGAGAGAGAGCGAGGAGGTTGACTCCAAGGTTTCCTGGTTACTGGAAAAAAAATAATTGCTATTTACTGAGATAGAGATTGCAAGAAGTTTGAGTCTGGTGTATTTTGCTCTGGGTGGATTTTAGGAGCTCAGTTTTGGACATGTTGTTTGACATCCCAGTGGAAATATGAAGATGGATATATGAGTATGGATTTTAGGAGAGAAGGGGAGATTTAAACATGCATGGATATTTGTGTGTGGTGTGTGTGGTGCCCTGGAAACCAAGGAGAGGTAATCAGCTATGACAAATGCTGCTGATAGTTTAAATAAGATTTGAACCTAAAATTACCATTGGAAGAAGCAATGCAGGTGACATTCATAAGAGCAGTTTTAGTAAAGTATGGGGATGTAAGGTGGTTTGAAGTGGGATCAAGAAAAATGGGAAGACAGGGAGCTATACTCAATATCCTATGATAGGGCTTCCCTGGTGGCGCAGCAGTTAAGAATCCGCCTGCCAATGCAGGGGACATGGGTTCGAGCCCTGGTCTGGGAAGATCCCACATACTGCGGAGCAACTAAGCCCGTGCGCCACAACTACTGAGCCTGCACTCTAGGGCCCGCGAGCCACAACCACTGAGCCCGTGTGCCACAACTACTGAAGCCCGTGTGCCTAGAGCCCGTGCTCCACAGCAAGAGAAACCACCTCAATGAGAAGCCGTGCACCACAATGAAGAGTAGCCCCCGCTCACTGCAACTAGAGAAAGCCCGCGCACAGCAACAAAGACCCAACGCAGCCAAAAATAAAAATAAAATAAATTTATATTTAAAAAATCCTGTGATAAACCATAATGGAAAAGAATATAAAAAAAGAATGTCTACATGTGTATAACTGAGTCACTTTGCTGTACAGCAGAGATTGGCACAGCATTGTAAATCAACTATACTTCAATAAAAAAAGTTAAAAAAAACAAGAAAAATGGTAGGAGAAATATTGGAGATAGTACATATAGACAAACCTTTCAAGGAATTTTGCTGAAAGGGAAGGAGAGGAAAGTGGGGTCCATATAAAGTCTCTGTCTCAGTAAAGACAGAAGAAATTAAAAGTCTCTTTTTCAAACCTCATTGTCACCAATTCTCCAATCTTGGTCAACTAAAATTTATCTCAGGGACTTCCCTGGTGGTCCAGTGGTTAAGACTCCACACTCCCAGTGCAGGGGGCACGAGTTTGATCCCTTATCAGGGAACTAAGATCCCGCATGCTGCACGGTGCGGCCAAAAAAAAAAAAAAAAAAACTCAGAAATTACGGTATGAGTCTATATAAGAAAAGCTCTCAACAAAATTTATAACATCAACCTTATACCACTAGTCACCAAAAACATTTGATTTTTGATAAACACCTATTTATGATGAAAAAACCCTTAAGAAAACTAGGAATAGAAATAGAAGGAAATACTTCACCTTGATAAAGTTTATATGTCAAAAACCAACAGCAAACATAATTAATGGAGAAACTTTAGACCCGGTGCAAGATTAAGATGCCCCCATCTCTGCTATTATTTATACTCAAGGTCCTGGCCAACTTTATAAGTAAAGAAAAAGACGTAAGTAGCTGAAAAACTGCCATTATCTGCAGATGATAGAATCATTGATCTAGAAGAACCAACAGAATCAACAAACTGTTAGAACTAATTTCTCTAAATCAATAATAACCAACTAGAAAATGTAATAAAAATAAAACACTATTCACAGTAGCAACAAAAACTGTGAAGTAACTAGGATTAAATTTAATCCAGTATGCTTAAGACTTCTATGAAGTAAACTTTAAAACTCTAGTAAAGGATATAAAGAAAATCTAAGTAAACAGTTTTATCCTCTTAAATGGTACAACTCCGTAGAATAATAACTTATTTTGGAAAAAACTAATAGACAATATAAAGAAGATCTAAATAGATAAAATTTCATGCTTTTGGATGGTACAACTTTATATTATAACAATGTTTCTCTATATTCATCTATAATTTTAAGTAATCCAACTCAAAATTCCAGTTGGACATTCTGAAGAAGATGATAACTTGACTCTTAAATATGAATAAAAATCAACTTAAAAAATACGAGTATCAGGGGATTCCCTGGTGGCGCAGTGGTTGAGAATCTGCCTGCTAATGCAGGGGACATGGGTTCGAGCCCTGGTCTGGGAAGATTCCACATGCCGCGGAGCAACTGGGCCCGTGAGCCACAACTACTGAGCCTGTGCGTCTGGAGCCTGTGCTCCGCAACAAGAGAGGCCGCGATAGTGAGAAGCCCGCGCACCGCGATGAAGAGTGGCCCCCGCTTGCCACAACTAGAGAAAGCCCTCGCACAGAAACGAAGACCCAATGCAGCCAAAAATAAAAAATAAAAAAAAGTTAAAAAAAAAAAAAACGAGTATTGGGAATTCCCTGGCGGTCCAGTGGCTAGGACTCCGCGCTTCCACTGCAGGGGGCAAAGGTTAGATCCCTGGTTGGGGAATTAAGATCCTGCATGCTGTGAGGTGCTGCCAGAACAAAAAAAACAAGCAAAAAATATGAGTATAGAGGTAGAATTTGCCATACCTGATATTAACAGAATTTTGGCGCTTAATACCTGATGAATAAATTTTTGGCTCAAGAACAAACAGACCAGTGGAATAGAATAAAGAATTTAGAAACAAAAATTTATCAGAATCAAAGGTATACTAAAGAAGGCTCCAAAACTTCATTGAGAAATGAAGATTGCTTGCTTGCTTGATTGATCAATTGATTTGTAGATGATGTTGAGGAAACTGGCTCACTCTGTGGAGCAATATAAAACTGAATTATTACCTAACATTGTCACTATATTGAGAAATACAAACTGGATCCTTACCTAACATCAAATACAAAGGGGTATTCTAGATGGGTTAAAGACTTAAATGTAGGGGTAGGGGGAAAGTCACAGAAGAAAAATTCAGAGAATATATTTATGTCTTAGGAGCAGGGACAGACTTTTAAACAAAATTTAGAAAACACAAACCATGAGGCAAAATGTTGATGAATTTGATTACATCAAAATTAAAGCTTTCCAAAACTCCGATGAGGTACCACTTCACACTCATTAGAATGGCTACAATGTAAAAAAAGTGGAAAATAATGAGCAAAGAGGTGGAGAAATTGAAACCATTGTACATTGCTAGTGGGAATGTAAAATGGTTCAGCCATTGTGGAAAATAGTTTAGTGGTTCTTCAAAAAGTTAAACATAGAATTACCATATGACCCCACAATTTCACTCTTAGCTATATATTCCAAGGAATTAAAAATAAGTGCTCAAACAAGTACATTGACATGCATATTCATAGCAGCCCTCTTCATAATAGCCAAAAGGTGGAAATAGCAAAAATGTCCATCAATGGAAGAATGAATAAACAAAGTGTGGTCTACCCATAAAATGGAGTATAACTCAGCTGTTAAAAAAATGAAGTAGTAATATATGCTGTAACATGGATGAACCTCCAAAACATACTAAACGAAAGAAGTTAGATACAAAACCACGTATTGCATTATATGACCTATCCAGAATAGAAACATTCATAGAGATCAAACAGATTGGTGGTTGCCAGGGCTGTAGGGGAGGCAGCATGGGGAGAAACTGCTTAATGCAGAAGGGTTTTACTTTGGGCTGATGTTTGGAACTAAATAGAAGTAGTAGTTGCATGACATTTTGAATGAACATGTCAGTGAATCGCTCACTTTAAAATGGTTAATAGGGACTTCCCTGTTGGTCCAGTGGGTAAGACTGCACACTCTCAATGCAGGGGATCCGGGTTTAATCCCTGGTCGGGGAACTAGATCCCGCGTGCATGCCACAACTGAGTCCACATGCCGCAACTAAAAGAAAAGATTCTACATGCCGCAACGAAGACCCCGCGTAGCCTAAATAAATATTTTTTAAAGATAATAAAAAAACCAAAATGGTTAGTAAAAGTCTTGGTGGAAGTATTTAAAAAAAAAAGCTTTCTATCCAGAGAAAAAAATAATAGACAAATAATAGAATTAAAGAAGATTACTTGTACTCATAAAAACTGACAATGGATTGATATCTAGAATATACCAAAAAATTTTGCAAATGAACAAGAAAAAGAGAGCAATTGCAATAAAACAATGGGCAGAAGAAACCAAAAGTTGATAAAGATATGAAGAAATGTTCACACTCATTAATAATCAGCGAAATGCAAATTAAAACAGCAATGAGATATTAATTTACACCTATTAGATAGGAAGAAAATTAGCAAGTTGAATGTGTACTAAGTATGTGTATGGGGGGGATACATCTTAGATCATGCTCCACAGAAGCAGACGTTGAGATATGGATTTATTTGCCAGTGATGTAAACACTAAGGTAGTCTTCCCAGGATTAACTAGTAAGGGAGTGGGGGATACAGGACAGAAAAAAGAAACCGATGCAGACAAAAATGAATAAATAAATAAATATTTTTAAAAAGATAGAAAGAAATGGGACCTAATTAAAAGCTTTTGCACAGCAAAGGAAACCACCAACAAAATGAAAAGACAACTTATTAAATGGAGGAAAATATTTTCAAATGATATGACCACTAAGGAGTTAATATCCAAAATATATAAATAGTTCATATAATTCAATATCAACAAACAAACAAACATCCCAATCAAAAAATGGGCAGATCTGAATAGATGTTTTTCCAAAGAAGACATACAGATGGCTAACAGGCATAAGAAAAGATGCTCAAAATCTTTAGGTTGTTTCCATGTCCTGGCTATTGTAAATAGTGCTGCAATGAACATTGGGGTACATGTGTTCTTTTGAATTGTGGTTTTCTCAGGGTATATGCCCAGTAGTGGGATTGCTGGGTCATATGGTAGTTCTATTTTCAGTTTTTTAAGGAACCTCTATACTGTTCACTCCACAATTGATATTGGCTGTATCAGTTTACATTCCCACCAACAGTACAAGAGGGTTCCCTTTTCTCCACACCCTCTCCAGCATTTAGAGTCTGTCATACAGAGTGAAGTAAGCCAGAAAGAGAGAAATATTGTATATTAACGCATATATGTGGAATCTAGAAAAATGGTACAGATAAATCTGTTTGCAGGGCAGGAATAGAGACGTAGATGTAGAGAAGGGACATGTAGACACGGGGGGAAGGGGAGGGTGGGACGAATTGGGAGATTAGGATTGACATATATACACTACCGTGCGTAAAATAGATAGCTAGTGGGAACATGCTGTAAAGCACAGGAAACTCAGCTCAGTGCTCTGTGATGACCTAGATGGGTGGGATGGAGGTAGGGTGAGAGGGAGGTCCAAGAGGGAGGGTATAGGGGTATACATATAGCTGATTCACTTTGTTTTACAGCAGAAACTAACACAACATTGTAAAGCAATTATACTCCAATAAAAAATAGGAAGGCTATCATCAAAAATTCTACAAGTAACAAATGTTGGAGAGGATGTGGAGAAACGATAACCCTTGTATAACCGTTGGTGGGAGTGTAAATTGGTGCAGCCACTATGGAGAACAGTATGGAGGTTCATCAAAAAACTAAAAATAGATTTGCCGTATGATCCAGCAATTCCACTCCTGGGTATATATCCAGAGAAAAGGAAAACACTAATTCGAAAAGATACATGCACCCCAGTGTTCATAGCAGCACTATTTATAGTAGCCAAGATATGGAAACAACCCAAGTGTCCATCAACAGACGAATGTATAAAGAAGTTGTGGCTTGTATATACAATGAAATACTACTCAGCTATAAAAAAGAGTGAAATTCTGCCATTTGCAGCAACGTAGATGGACCTAGAGGATATTATGCTTAGTGAAATAAGTTAGACAGAGAAAGATAAATATTATATGGTATAACTTATATGTGGAATCTAAAAAAAAATACAAATGAATGTATACGCAAAACAGAAACAGACTCACGGATATAGAAAACAAACTAGTGGTTACCAAATAGGAGAGGGGAGATGGGAGGGGCAAATTAGGGGTATGGGATTAAGAAATACAAACTACTATATATAAAATTGATAAGCTACAAGGATATATTGTATAGCATAGGGAATTATAACCATTATCTTGTAATAACTTTTTTTTTGGCTGCGCCATGTGCAGTTTGTGGGATCTTAGTTCCCCAACCAGGGATTGAACCTGGGACCTCGGCAGTGAAAGCACCAAGTCCTAACCACTGACCACGAGGGAATTCCCAACTTCTAATGGAATATAATCTGTAAAAATACTGAATCACTAAGTGGTATACCTGCAACTAATATAATATTGTAAATGAACTATACTTCAATTAAACAAATATAATAAACCATTATTAATAAATTATAGCACCTTAAAAATAATAAAACACATTTTTAAAGAAGTATTGAATTTTTTGGAATGAATATAAATTTTTCTTAGATAAATAAGGATGGAAAATATTTTTATTGAGTGCTATAGTTCTATAAAATTCGTATTTGAAAGCAAGGAAACATTCATAATATTAACAAGCAAGATATTCTGTGGGCTATATCTGCATATTCTTCTAGTAATTACCCTTAAAATTTCAATATGCAGTTTTTACAAATTTAAGAAATATACTCCTGAACAGCTGGAGTTAAAAAGGAAGACTGTTTACTTCTGAACTCTTCCCTGCCACCTTCCCTGCTATCAACCAGTATTTTGGTTACAGCTTGTCTTTTTGGTAACTATTCATTTTGATAGAATTTAAAATTTAGAGACAAGTTGTAAGAATGGTATCTACCCTTAACCCAGACTAAACAGTTGTGTACATTTTTCCCCCTTTGCTTTATCACAGGTTTTCAGAAATTTGGGCATTTTCTTTTTGTTTATAATGCTTTGGGTTTGTTGAGCTTCTTGAATCGGTTGATTGATATTTTTCTTCAAATTTGGAAACTTTTCAGCCATTATCTCTAAAAATATCTTCCCTTCCCCACTTACCAGGGCCTCCAATTACACATAGGTTAGACCATTTGATATTGTCCTACAGGTCATTAGGCCTGGTTTATTTTTCTTATGTATTTCATATGTTCTCTATATGCTTCAGTTTGGATAGTTTCTTTTGTTATGTTGTCAGATTTACTGAGATTTTCTTCCTTAGTGTTTAATTTGCTATTAAGCCCTTTAGTGTAATTAGATGTTGTATTTTTTTCCTATGGAACCTGTTAGACTCACGACATTCAGTGATAAAAGCCATACAAGCATTTTTACTATGCCAAATATTCAAAAATTAGTGTTATTGAATGTTTTAATTGTGTGAATTGAAGTATCTGACCAAACAGTTTTTGAACAGGGTAATGTGTTTCTCTTCCATGTGTGGATATTTTCCCCTATATTAATTGAGGTTTTGATTGGGTTAGGTTTTAATCTCATATAGTGTATGCCTATATGTTTTTTCTTTTTATAAATTGAGTTATGAAACTTCCCAGGAGAACTTCCAGAAGTGCTCATGGACCAACATAGAATCTCCTACATCCCCTATAGGTTATCTGTGGGCCAACTCTAGCACCCCGTCAACTGGTGTCTCTCCCCTAAAGTCAAAGTCTCAGGTAAAAGTTAAAGTCTGTACGTGTTGAGGAGCTGCCTAAGACTATGCAGTAAGAAAGAAGAAGGAAGACTGTTCTCTACTCTGATCTCCAGCATATTGGTAACCACTCAAAGATGTCTGGACATGTAAGGGGTAGAGGCCAGGCACTGGGGAAATTGATTGGATTCCTTGCAGATCCAATCACGTAAAGTGTAAATGTTGTTTTAGTCACTACTTAGAGGCTATTTTCACATCCCAAATTATGAATTTGAGCACCTGAAATGCATGTAATAATGTAATAACTATTAATTTGATCAGCTTTCCAATAACTGTTTAGCTATATTGGCTTCCTCAAATCCAAATCAATATCTTTTCCCCTTAGCTTATATTTACACTGGCCCTAAAACTCGAAGTTTCTCTGTATCTGCTTATGGATTCCTGAATCATCCCTTCCCCAAAGTTTTTATTCCCAGGGATCATCAAAGTCCCCCAGTTGTTCTTATTAAGGACTTCCTATTTGTTACCATCGGAGGGCGACTTTCAATAATTTCCTGGATCCAGGCTCCCTCTTGGGGTATAATTCTAAATTGTTCCCTAATATCATTCCTTTCCTCTTCCATTAAATCTCTCTAGGACACAGTCATTTTCCCAGACCTACTAGCATCAAAAACATCTCCCCAACCTTTTCCTAGTCTAGTCCCAAGTGTAAAAGCAGTTAGGTCCGTATAAAATCAGAGAGATATTCTTTTCTTTTTGTATAAGACTAGTTTTGACATTTCAGATCTCATATCTTCCCCTGAGTATCAATCTCTCTTCATTCATCTACTGATATGCCACTAGTTTGCCTTCAATCATTTCTAAAACTAACATTTTCAAACCATAGTTCTCTCTTCATTTGAAACACCCAGTGAGTTGGCCCAGCCTGCTGATCAGGGCATTCCCACTGTTTCTGGACCAGCCTAACTCCACAAGTAAAGGCATACCAGATGCAGGCTCCCTATAGTGAATTTTCAGCCTTTCCAATGGTATTGTTTCATTCTTCTTGTAAGAATAGACCTCTTCCTCTTCATCTAGTCATGGCTATACTGCTATCGTAGTCACAAATGTGATTGGCTCAAAACTAATAGACGTATCAGAGCCAAACTGAGAGCACAGAGCAGAGGTGGGTAGGGAGGGAAATGCCTCAAGGAGGCTGTTGATAAGCCACATAAAACCCTTGATTCTGGTTCCACGCTGAGTTTTCCTCGCACCTACTTCTTCTTTAAGAACAAGATAAAAAGGAGGAACGTTTGGGATGGCTATTTAGTACCACCAACAATGCATAGCAATAATAAATCAAGCCCCCAAACTCACATAGGCTACTTGGAATTTTTCAGCAGGGTTTTCAGTTACTCATTCAATCAACAAATATTTGCCGATTGTCCACTGTGTATCAAGTAGTACTTTTCAGCGGGGTTTTCAGTTACTCATTCAATCAACAAATATTTGCCTAGTGTCCACTGTGTATCAAGTAGTACTCTTCCAAGCACTGGGGAGATAGTAGTGAAGCAAGCATGCAAAATCCTTGCCACATTAAAGCGTACATTCTTCTAAAGGAGATGGATAATAAATTTAAAATATATAAATTCAGGTAAATCTAAGGGCTTTGAAGAATAATAAAGCATAATAAAGAGAATTTGGGAGAGAGTACCCATTTGGAGTGGCTAAGGAAATCCTGTCTTATAAGTTGACACTTGCCCAGAAAAATGAATGGAGTGAGGGTGTAAGTCATTGGAAGTTCTTGGTGAAGAGTGTTCCAGAGACTAGAATTAACAAAAGCCCTGAAATGACCTTAGCATGTTCAAGGAATAGCAAGAAGTCCAAGACGGCAAGAGTTGATGCCGTGATGGAGAGCCTAGAAGGAGATGAAGTTAGGGAGAAGGGTGATCTTGTATAATATAGTAAAGAGTTTGGGTTTTATTTTAAATGCGATAGGAAGTATTGACAGGGTTTGTGCAGGAAAATTCTGTAATTTTTTTATTTTTACATTTAAAAAAGATCTATCTACAGAAATATATTTGCTTCTTTCCTTCCCCTTCTCCTGTGTGTTTAACACTGTCTCTGGGTTTAACTAAGTGTTCATGAGGACATAAGGGAAGCAGGCCCACCATGCAAACTCAGGGAAATGGAATATTTGGACCATAGTTCATAGACTCTTTATAAAAGCCTGAGAAAGATCACTTAGAATTCTTTCTTATCAAATGTCTTTGATTTCTTAAGGGAAATAGAGCTGATAAGAACTGCCAACAGGCATCTAATCTCTGCCTGACATATTGTTCACTCCCTAACATTATTTCCCCTTTTCCGCATCTCCTGCAAAGGAGATTCATCACAAAGAAAGCTGCAATTGTGTTTAGGCAGCCCATAGTGAAAGGAAGCTTTGGCTTGGACCAGGGTGGTTGAAAGGCAGTCAGATTTGGAACACGTTTGGATAATGGAATCAATAGGTCTTGACGATGAATAGATTGGATGTGTAGTTGAGGGAATAAGAGGAATGGAGGATAACTCCAAAGTTTTCTGCCTGAACAATAGAATAAATGGCAATGCCACCTCTTGAGATGGGAAAGACTGAGGGAGGAATGATGGGGAAGGGGAATCAAGAATTATTTTGAACTTGTCAAGTCTGAGATATCCGTTAGCATCCAAGAGCAGATGTAAATTGCAATTGCATCTGGTCCCCAATCAGAATGTAAGCTCCAAGAGGATAGGGATTTTTGTCTGTTTTGTTTACTACTGTATTCTTGGAGCCTAGACGAGGCCCTGGCACATAGCAGGTTTTTTTGTTTTTGTTTTAAAAATAAATAAATAAATTTATTTATTTTTGGCCACGTTGGGTCTTCGTTGCTGCATGCGGGCTTTCTCTTGTTGCAGCAAGTGGGGGCTTCTCATTGCGGTGGCTTCTCTTTGTGGAGCATGGGCTCTAGGTGCGCAGGCTTCAGTAGTTGTGGCACGCGGGCTCAGTAGTTGTGGTGCACAGGCTTAGTTGCTCCACGGCATGTGGGATCTTCCTGGACCAGGGCTCGAACCCGTGTCCCCTGCATTGGCAGGTGGATTCTTAACAACTGCGTCACCAGGGAAGTCCCACAGCAGGTGTTTGATAAATATTTAGTATTTGCTGAATGAATGAACAAATAAATGAATAAATGTGAGTCTGAAGCTTTCATAGTTTGAAGTCCTGGCCTGTAGCCATTGCTGAGCAGAATGATAAAAAGCAAACGGTGGCAACAAATACCATATATTAATACCTAAAATAGTGAGAGAAAGCCGTGTCTGAGGGGCCTCTTCCCTCTATCAGAACTCAAATTCAAATTTCTGGATTGGCCTGCCACATGGAGAAAAGGGAGACATGGAGAATAGAGGGCCAGAGCCTGAACAGAGGAATGAGTGAAACCATTTAAGTGAACTTTTAATGTATAAGATCTCTCCAAATACAAAGGAAGCCCCAACAGTGATATGAATTTGCTTCTTGAGGGAAAACAAAGCGGAAAAGTGAGAAATAAGAGGCTTCCTAAAGAGATCCAACCCCCCTCACCCTAAGTCTACAATACAAAATATTGAAGTTTTTTTTTTTTTTTTAAATATTGAAGTTTTTAAAGTTTTTGCCAGTATTGAAATTCAATATATGGTTTGGTGTGAAAATGTAATGTACAGGAAGACATATAGTTTGGTATGATTATGTATTATCCTACATCACTGTTGCTGGCTATCACACTATGAAAAGTCTAATGTTATTTGAAAGAGCTGGAAGGATCAAGAAAATAAAAAAGAAGGTGGGAGAAAGCTTGTTTGTTTCAGCCTACTGAGATGCCGATAAATCAGTGCTAATTGCCCAGAGTCTACCTTCTGTGGGTGAACTCAATCTTGACGATCAGTTGTGACACTGTGTCTCCCATATCAAGGTAGAATTCTGTCATACTGACAAATATTCTTCTCTCTTGGAGAGAGAGGCCTCTTTATTGATCACATCTATTTCCTGAACCATTCTGTCTTACAGTTGGGTCTTTGATGCTTGGACTTACAAGCTAAGAATCTGCAACCTTGTTCTGTGGTGCCATTGAGCTAGATCAGGAGAAAGGCTCTAAAGATACGAGAGAATGAAATGTGTCAGTGGGGTTGGGAAGGTGCCGTGAAAGGGAAAACACACCTTCTGCTCCTCCAAATAGCATCCCATCACAACACTTAGAACCTTGCCATGGTGAGCGGCTTCAGTCCCAAGGTTTTTCCTGAGACCACCTTCTATCCATTACTGTCCATCTTGTATATTTTTAAAAACCCATTTTCTTCCCTTTTGTTTCTACTTTGGCCCCCATATCTCTTACACTCCTGTGCTAAATTGAATGAAAGCTCTGTGTAGAGAGACAGCTTCCACTCTCTCTTGTGAGTAGATATCCCCATATTTTAAATAGACAGATCTACAAACAAATCTCATGGCCTTGAATTTCCCAGGTTCCCAATCTCCTGATCTTCTTCGTATGTCTCTATTTCTGGTAGTCTTTCTTAGCTCCATATTTATTCCACAGTGGCTATTGCTGCGGTTACATTTTCCTCGTCATAAAATCCATTAAGTCTGAAAGTCATTTTCCATTCATTCATCGCTGAATAATGCTAGTTCTGTTCAGATTTGGTATTGATCAACAGATGAGATGAATGAATGTTTAAACCCTGGTCCCACTCTGCCCACAGATGGAAGGCAGGTTGCTAGGCAAAGCTTTCTGCCCAGGCTCCAGTTTCTAGCAGTCTTTCATTTTTGCTTTGCCATGGAGATAATTTCCTGAAATCCCTATTTCTTTGTTCGCTGGTATCTGAACCAATGTAGAACGTTCACACTACAGCCGCAGCATTCACTGCAGCCAGGATGTTGAAGTATTTGATGTACCAAATATACCTCCTCCCCCTACAGGTTCCGAAGCAATTTTTAAAAAAATGCAAAAATCAAATAATTTCGAAGTATCTGTTTTTGCTAGAGGCTAGTTTGGAGTCTGTGGCTGGGACCTGAATATAAATTTGGCTTTTTAATACATTCCCCTAGCCCCCAGGTAACTTACCACATGTTGCTGGCAGGTTGTTTGGGAAAGCAAGAGCCAAAATTGGGATTACCTACCCTTGCTCAGCACTATATGCCATAGTTTTTCTTTTCAGAGAAGAAGGGAGGATGCTACCAGACCAATACTTTTAAAAGGATAGAAGCTTCTGTTTTATAAGCAGTTAGAAATAGGAGGAGAGGAAGAAAATGGTTCCACAAAGAGTCCTTCCTGCCTCCTGCCCTCACCTAATACTGCCAAAATGCACTATGCCACCCCAAGCACCCCATCCTTACTACCCAGTGTTTACCTGGGCTGTGAGGTCTCCATCTAGACATAGAAAGTTGTGGAGATGAAGGGATGAGGAGGAACGATTCTTAGATCCCATCATAGATCAACACCAAAGGGGTAGTAGAAAGGGATGACCAACCTGAGTTTTGGTGGATGCAGCTCCTGTGTTTGGAAAGAAGACATTCAGGGGAGAATGTATGACACATTCACATTATCTTCTCTCAGATGGTCTCTGTTCAAGCAAATCCTGGCTTTGCCATGAACTCAAGCCTAGCAGGTTTTTTTGATCTGATTTATCTGCCTTATAATTGGTAGCATGGGCTTTTTTATTAAGCTTTGATACTTTCTGTGAGTTTTTAATCGTTTTCTGTACCTTCAAAAGTTGCAGTTTAGATGCTCTAAGGTAGAGGCTCTCCTCTCTTTTCTCATCTCTTCTCGTGATTTCTGGGGCTCCTTTCTCCTCGTTCTCCAACCTCTGGCCACTCCTTTTTGGCATTCTTTACACCATCCACTCGTGATGTTTTTCTTTTAGTGTTTGCTTTTTTAGGCTCTGTCCTGTGCCTTAGTGTCTTTTCAGCCCACCGTTTCTCCTGCTTAAGTTCATTGACTCCAATAGTTTCAACTAGCATATGTACTTGATGCTGATTCCCAAATGTGTAATTCTTTCCCAAAAGCATATTTTAAGCCATTTACTTGACACTGTCCCCACCTGCATCTCATACTCAGTGGACCAAAACCAAAATTCATCAACTGACTCCATCTTCTTTATGCTACATTTTAGTAAATTGCACCCACATTCACTCAGGTAACCGAGCTAGAAATGTGACTATAATATTCATGAGCCCATGGATCCAACTGGTTACCAAGTCTTATTAATCCCACATTTCTAACATCTTTCAGATCGCCTTCTTTTATCCTTCTTCATTGCCACTACCTTATTTTAGACCTTATATCAGTTCAGGCTCTTTTGGTTGCAAAAAACAGAAACAAACTGACTAATTTAAGCAAAAAAGGGGTATTTGAAAAGACATTGGGAGAGCTCACAGAATTGGAGGGAAAACTGAATAACCATGCTTCAAGGAAGACTATATCTGAGGCGTTTCCGGGGACCTTAGCAGGTGGAGCTCAAACTTTCTGTCTGGGACACTGGGTAAGGTAACTCAGCTACAATCATCTTTCATCTCTCTGTCTTTATCAAACTTTCAAATTCCTAGTAGAGAGAATCTGGTTGGCCATCTTTGAATAAGTCATCCAGGGCTAGGAAACAGGGGTGAGTGGCAAAAATTGCCATAGACCCTCTCAACCCTTCCTCAGTACTAACTAGCTTTCTCAAATACCACTGCATCTTTCCAATCTATAGTTCACATGGCCACCATTTTTGTATTTTAAAAATATACACTGTTCAAAGTATCCCTACTTAACATCCCTCCATAGTGCTTCATTATTCATAGAATAACCTACAAGCTTCTTCTGGGGACTTCACTCTAGGATTTAGCCCCTGGCTTCCTCTCTAGTCTCATCCCTTGCTACCTTTTCATTAAATCATTTTTTAAAAGATTAATTAATTAATTAATTTTGGCTGCGTTGAGTCTTCGTTGCTGCGCGGACTTTCTCTAGTTGCGGCGAGTGGGGGTTACTCTTGGTTGCGGTGCACGGGCTTCTCATTGCAGTGGCTTCTCTTGTTGCAGAGCATGGGCTCCAGGCACGTGGGCTTCAGTAGCTGTGGCACACAGGCTCAGTTTGTGGCTCACAGACTCTAGGGCGCAGGCTCAGTAGTTGTGGCTCTCGGGCTTTGTTGCTCCGTGACATGTGGGATCTTCCTGGGCTCGAACCCGTGTTCCCTGCATTGGCAGGTGGATTCTTAACCACTGCGCCACCAGGGAAGTCCCTTCATTAAATCTTATGTTCCAGGCATACTGTAGTTACTGGCAATGCTCCTAGACAAGACATGCTTTATTCTATGCTCATGTTTTTGCTTGTGTTGCTCCCTCTTTCTCAAATGCCCATTTCTTCTTCTTTTCACCTGGTTGATTCATACTCATCTTTCCAGGCTCACTTTAGGGATTAGTTCCAAACCTCTCCCTGTCTCTTCTCATCCAGGTTAAGTACTCTTCCTCTCTACTCCGCTAGCATCCTGAACTTCTCTCTAACATGCCCATTGCAACGTGCTGCATTCCACTCTTTCCTGGTCTGTCTTCTAGGTTAAGCTGTGAGCTCCTTGAGGTCGAAGACTACATTTAATTTATATTTGGTTCCCATTACCTACGACAGTGCCTAACATGTCATAGATGTTTGGCAAATATATTGAAATAAACAAATATTGATTTTGAATGCCTAATATATAAAGCACTGTGGGTGGAACAAACATAATATATATATAATTCATATTTCACTTTCAACGAGCTTACTGCCTAGGGAGCAAACAACCTGCATATAAGAAAAGTATATGTAGAATAACAATTTACTATATAATTGCATGCACAAAAAAACAGTACCTGCAGGCTAGAATTTGGGATTAGATTGATGTGGAAAGTCTTCTCTGAAGAAGAAAGGCCTAAGTAGTAACATAAGTAAAGAAAAAGACTCAAATGGTTTGAAGAGGTTGGGGAGAGAGTTTTAAGTTTGGAGAATAAGAGAAATAAATGTTCACTATGTCTGAGGAACAGGGTAAAAACATTGGCTAAGGCAGAGGTTGATTAAGATACAGTGAAAATATACCCTTACTGTATAGCACAGGGAACTATATTCAATATCCTGTGATAAACCATAATGGAAAAGAATATGAAAAAGAATGTATATATATATATGTAAATGGAATCACTTTGCTGTACCGCAGAAATTAACACAACATTGTGAATCAACTATACTTCAATAAATTTTTTTCAAAAAGATACAGTGAAAGGGTCAGTGTGTGTGTATGTTGGGGAGTCATAGGTTAGAAAAACAAACTGGAGCAGATTGTAGCAGATTTTGTTTAAAATTTTTGGACTTTTCATTCTCTGACTCCAACATAGAACACCTCAGCATTCTAGATTGCTTTTTCATCACAAATTCCCTGTGTCTCCTCTAGAATTTTTTCAAAATGGACAGTTTCCATGTCAAGGAATTTCCCCTTCTTCCCAGAACTAAGCTTTCCTAATGTCCTTCAAGGTATTGTACACTCCATCTTTCTATTCTTATTTTAGATGTAGTTTTTGTGTTGGTGTGATGTTTTTCCCCACCCTGGGTTGCAGACAAGCAGCACAAGCCTTATATCCCCCAATTTGTTGGCTCCTACTTATTTTAGTTTCAATATACACGTGAGCTGGACTCACAATTCCAGAAAAACTAAAGGTGAGAAAAGGGTGAAAAGCTTATTAGTCTATTTCCCTTGAAGGGAAGTTTCAGAGGTTAACTCAGTCTAGTGATAAACTCTAGATAGTCATATTTAGGCTTTGTGTCTAGACAATCAAACTAGACATAAACCCTGAGCAATCACCTATCGAAACTATTAACATTAATATAGATCTTTCCTCCAAACCCATAGGCTTTATAGGAGCTTGGGCTAATAGGCCTTATCAAAGCTCTACTTAATTGTCAGGGCCCCCATAAGTTGATCTCATCCTACCTCCCCACTTTTATGTCTTACCACTTCAAAAAAACAACAGCAAAAAAACAAAAACAAAATAACCTTCCAATCAGGACTAATATCCGGAAAAGTATGATTATATTGAGAGGGGAGGTATATATTCAAGGATGGCTACTCCTCCAAATTTCTCCCACAACTGACATGTGAATTAATTTTATTTCAGGTCTTTATATAGGTAAATCTCACCACTGTCGTGGAATTAGAATGTCACCTTTAAATCATTTGGTTAACTCTATTTTTACAGATGAGGAAACTGAGGCCCCAAGAAATGAATTGACTTACCTAATATGTTAGCATGTATTTGTCATTATTGTTTCACATTTAACAATCACTTTCTCTTCCCTCCCCACATTTACCAACTAAACTTAAGTTCTTGAGGGCAAGGATCATCATGTCTTGTGCATTTTCTGCCTTCACAACAGCATCAATAAGTCTCCTCTTGTTTCCCACACAGGATCAAGAATGGGGCTGAGCACACAGAATGTGCTAAGAAAAGAATGTTTGGATTGAACTGAACCCCTGCAGAACGTGGACTATTTAGAGGCACTGAGTTTGGCCTCTGGGTGAATATTTGCCTTGGGTTGGCCCACTTAGCAGTGAACAGTAATGGGCCAAAGGAGACAGGCCAAGTGTGTAGTCTTGTTTGCCCAACTAAGTTATGAATACCTTCTTATACAGACTCATTTTGTAGTCCATATCACTTTGAACAGTACTAGTCACAGTGTAGACACTCATTAAAAACATTTTAATTGACTTACTGTCCTTGGATCAAAAATCAGATCTTGATCTGTGCTTCATACAGCAACTAGAGTAGCTTCACCAGAAGAAAAACGCCGGGCTGTCAAATATGGACACTGCTGGGCTGAAGAAGCATTTTTCATGCAGTTCTATGCCTTAAATTGGCCTTGAACAAGAGTATCTGGGATCCTGTGCTGCCTTTTAGATACCAAAGAATCATTTTGAAAAGTGCTACAATAAAGCCTATAATATAGTGTTAATTATTCGATAACTTAAGGTAATAGGACACATCAAAAGGGCACCAACTCTACGATGTTAAGTGGGGATGAATTTATTTTAGTCTATCCAAAATGTGTCACCCTCTCTCCTGAGGACTATTTTTAAGACCTCTGGTCTGAGTTAATGATGCAGCTGGTGGCCAGCAATAGATGGAAGTGAGCCATCCTTGGATGGGATTTGATCCTGGATTTGGGATTATTTTTACCATGTTATAGCCCGTTGACCTATCAACTACATAGCTTGGCTATTTCTACTTTTCTTATTTTGGTCTTTACTCTGCCACCCTCATTTTTAAAGGAGAGAGGTTTAGTTGAGGTAGTTCCAGGATCCTACTTAATTTAAGTTAGTTTAACCTCCAAAGAGAAAGCAGGCTATTTATTTTAAGTAGCCCAATCTTACTGATGAGCATCTTTCACTATGTTAGGGCAGTAAATGGGTTTAGTAAGAATTGGTCAAGGAATCCAAAATACTTTGTTACTAAATATTGCAACTTTTGCCCTTTTTTTTCCCCAAAGGGAACTGGTATCTGGGGGAGAAGGAGATGGGGAAGTAAATGAAAGTTTAGATTATGAGAATATTTGCCACTGATGATTGTTTTTATTACCTTAATTCCAGGTAGGGAAACTTAGATGTGGTTAGGTACATGAGGGAGCCAGTAATCCAAGCATGGTCATTAAGAACTGGAAATTTAGTTGTGAAGTTCCACTAACGGTATCCCTTCTCATGGAATCATTGGCTAATTACTGGCAAGGTCAGAGCTGTTTCCATGTGGAGAAGAGTATGCAGGTAGACATTCAAAACAGTAGGTGGTCTTTAAGGGTATTATGATTGTCCAGTTGCCCAAAAGAATTTGCTTAAGCAGTCTACTAGACCAGTTCCTTGAGTGGTCTAAAGCCCCTATTTTTTTTTTAAATTGAGGTATAGTTGATGTACAATATTATATAAGTTTCAGGTGTACAACCTGGTGATTCATAATTTTTAAATGTTATATTCCATTTAAAGTTATTATAGAATATTAGCTATATTCCCTGTGTTGTACAATATATCCTTGTAGCTTATTTATCTTATACATAGTAGTTTGTACCTCTTAATCCACTACTCCTATCTTGCCCCTCCCCCCTTCCCACTCCCCACTGGTGACCACTGTTTTTTGTTCACTATATCTGTGAGTCTGTTTCTTTTTTGTTACATTTCCTAGTTTGTTTTATTTTTTAGATTCCACATATAAGTGATATCATATAATATTTGTCTTTCTCTGCCTGACTTACTTCACTTAGCATAATACTATTTTTTGTTCACTATATCTGTGAGTCTGTTTCTTTTCTGTTATATTTCCTAGTTTGTTTTATTTTTTAGATTCCACATATAAGTGATATCATACAATATTTGTCTTTCTCTGCCTGACTTACTTCACTTAGCATAATACTCTCCAAGACCATACATGTTGTCACAAATGGCAAAATTTCATTCTTTTTATGGCTGAGTAGTATTCCATTGTACATACATACCACGTCTTCTTTATCCATTCGTCTGTTGATGGATCCTTAGGTTGCTTCCATATCTTGGCAATTGTAAATAATGCTGCTATGAATATTAGGGTACATGTATCTTTTTGAATTAGTATCTTCAGGTTTTTTTTGGATATATACCCAGGAGTAGAATTGCTGGGTCTCATGGTAGTTCCATTTTTAGTTTTTTTTAGGAACCTCCATACTGTTTTCCCTAGTGGCTGCACCAATTTACATCCCCACAGTATATGAGGGCTTCCTTTTTTCCACATCCTCTGCAACAATTGTTGTTTGTGTTCTTTTTGATAATAGCCATTCTGACAGGTGTGAGGCAATAGCTTATTGTGGTTTTAATTTGCATTTCTTAAAACCCCTATTTTAGAAGAAATCAACTTATCAGTTGTCACCATATCTTCAAGAGGTCCCACTTGATTAACTCTTCAAACCGAAGAGCCCAGCATGCGGGCTGAATAATGAGTCCTGTTCTTTACTATCCATACATATGCAATTAGTGATCACCCAAACTGGGCACTTCTAAGTCATGTCCCCAAACTTCATTGAGGGAGGTTGAGAACATGTAGAAGACCAAGACTCTGAGTAAAAAAAAAATAATTCGATATTCTGCCTTCAGGTTTCAGTATGGCAAATCAAAGACTTCAAGAACTAGCCCAGTTAAATTTGAGAAAGAAACAATTGTTGATAGTGATGAGGTAAGAAAGAGCATTAGCAATGTTCACTTATAATCTTGCTTTGGAATGCTTAGACTACTGTATACGCTGGGTCTCACAAACTTCCTGTTGAAAAGCAAAAAGGGGTCAAGATTTATATAGAAAGCAATGTTAATTTTTCTAATTTTATGAAAGAGAAACAGAGACATAGAAAAGGGAAGAGACAGGGCCATATCAGCAAAGAATCAGGGCTCAAAACCCAGGGACCAGAAATCTATTTTAGGGGATGAGCAAGTGTTAAACCCTGACTTAAACTTGATTTTGTGGTCACTTCTTGCAACAAAACTTCTTTGGATAGCTTGGTTGCTTCCCAAGGTTTATCATATTCAAGTGAATTTTCCAGGTCAACTTTTATTTCATCAGCCAGAGATAGTGCAATTCAACATAAAACTAAAAACATACTCCAATTTGGACATTCTTATGGATTTAGTCAACTACTGGAGACTAATTTGGAAATGAGATGCAATACCTTAGAAAAATTGGGGAGTAAAAACATTTTTCCCAGAGACTTTCTCCAAAAAATTAATTAAAAAAAAAAACTATAAAGGAAAAGTCCTCACATCTTCTCCCAAATAAATTTTTCCAAGACGTCTGTGATTCTAAATATATATGTCATATCTGTGGAGCCGATTTTGCAAATGTATTTTTGTTTTGAACAAAGGGACTTCAGTTTTACAGAAGGTGACACAAATTAAATAATTGCATCTTTGGATTTGTCTCCTATTTCATCCCACCATTCCTAAAAGAATGTATGGCGTATCTCTGCTAGTCCTCCTCCCAGTCCACCTCCAAGCCCTGGAAATTGCCAACTCCTGGCATTTTCCTACCCTCATCACACAGTTCTGTCCCACTCTTACTATCTCTCTCTTCTCCATTCACCTTCTTGCTGTATTCACCTGTTCAGTATGAGTTCCCTTTCTTCTGAATCCCAGCTGACTGTATCACCTCCCTGGGGCATGGCAATCTTTAGAAATGCTCATCCACATACAGGATTGTGCTCTTTATCTGATTCCTGATTAGGCCAAGCCCGAAGGAGGTAACTCAGAGCTTGTATCTCCTTGTGTTCTTGTCCCTTTGATTTATCCTTAGATAACCTAGGGCTAAGCTAGAGGCCAGGCAACAGCCCGGCGGGGGTCAGCAGAAGGAGATGGAGGAGGCCCAGCAACTCTACCACCAGACATGGCACTCAAGCAATCCACCAATCACCAGCACCACCACCAGCAGAAAAATACAAAGTGGTAGACAGAAGGGTTACCAAAATGCAATTACGTTTTGCCACATTTCTGGAAGAATCATATAGCACAGAAATATTCAAAAATGCAGACTGCACCATTGTTTCTCCCTTCCTGTGTGCTGGCCCCAGCCCCGAAAGCAGTTATCCGCCGCCAGGCTTCCTTTCACTGACAACCCTTAAGTTATTGCCCTTCTGTAAGTTGTTTTTCTCCTTAAAGTTTGTTTTGTTTTGTTTTTCACCTGATTTTGCATGTTTTGTTTTGTTTTTCACCTGATTTCCCTTCTATAGAGATGGAAAAGGTGGAAGAAAGAGGTGTGAGCTCTAGGGGTGATTTGTCCCGGTCTAAACTTTGATGCTGCCCTTTGTCTATTTCATCCCTTCACTTCCTAACAGCTCCTAACATTTCACAAAGCCGGTCCACATTTCCATGTACAAGCTACCCTGTCAGGATGCCTTAGAACCTAGCTCTCCATGCTATGGCTCTCATTCCAGAAACCCAGGGTGCAGAGCATGGAGTTCTTCTCACTTAATTTAAGTTAGAGACCAGATTGTAGCCAGACTAAGGTGAGGTAAGGAATGGAATATTGTTTAGAATAGGTACAACTTGAAATACTAATTTTGATTATTGTCTCTAGATTTTTGATGCAGTCGGACAATCAAAATTTGTTCTAGAGAACCTTCACCATTACACAGTCCATCCAAATTTGGTAGGTGATAAAAGCATTCCCCCAATACCTCCAAGAGCAAGTTTCAGCTGCGGTGCCGAGGCCCACTGCAGAGTATCCCAAGTGCCTCCAAGTGCCACCAGCTTCTGTGACAGTGCATCCTCCTAGGACGGGGAAGCAGAGCGGTCTCAGGACACTGTTGGGAATGGTGGTGAGGGAGGAGGGAGGGACTGGGAAGAAGGTGGTCCCTGCAGCTGATTTTTTTTTTTTTAATTGAGAAAATATATTTCGAATCAGGAAGTATTCTGTTCTCTCCCTCTCCCTTCCTCCCTCTCTAATCCTCTGCCTTTCCTCCTACTGATGGAAAAGCAAGTTTAGTGGGCATGCCCCTTCCCCCACTACATCTTAAGTGACATGCTGTCTTTTGTGACTGCTTTTCCTTTTTTTAACTTTGTGCTTATTCTGCATATTAATGTGGTTGTGCCTGTGGAGAAACGTTGGTGGGTGGGAAGATGCAGATAAGGGCTGTGTTGGCCCCCTCAGGGCTCTCTGAACTAGGAGATTTTGTTCCTGGCAGTTTCTCCCCTCTGCCTCAGAGTGAGTTGTAGAGAAGGCCGTTTAGGTTGAACATAGAAACTTCTGCTTGTCCTATTTTGTTGGGCACAACTTTTTCACAAGAATTAAGTCATCTCGCTCCTTTTAATGTGGAAACTTTTCCATCTCATTTCCCCAGCCCCTTGGTCTGTTTGCAGGGAAGAGCTCTGAGAGAAGAAAGGGACAGAGAGCTTCAGACATTTTCTGTTAAACCCAGCCCCTGTCCAGCTTCTGTCCCCACCCGATAGAGGCAAAAGATTAGCCTCTATGATTTGTTAATCTGCTCTTGATCTAATCCCTTTGTCTCTCTGGAAATCTTTCTGTCTGCTCAGGCCCAGTACTGTGAGCCTTTGAAGCCCACTGCACTGCAAAAATTCCTGGCTCGAAACAGGAAAATTCAAAGCTTCACATTGAAAGTAACAGAGTATGATCAGGATAAGACCTTACTGATTATGACCAACAACCCACTTCCCTGCTCCATCGACCATCAAGGAAAGGACATGACATCAAAATACTTTTCCAGTGAGTTACTGCTCAAGGTAATGGCACCTGGGGAAGTTTCCTAGCACCCTGAGTAAGGATCCTGAAGAATTAGGAGTTAGCTTGAAGAAGGGAGCTAACCTAACATGGAGGATGGTACTCAGAACCCAACCTCTTCCTTCTTATTCTTTGCCATATGCTTCTTCACCAAATAGAATCTGAGTGCCTGGGAAATACTCCGAATTAGAGTTGTACAAACTTCGGTCATGAAACTTCATTACACAGAGAAAAGAGGGTCTTAATTCAAAATTGTTCCTCCTTGGTCAAAGATATTTAGTTTGTAATTAACAAAGGGTAAACTAGCCACTGGCTTTCTAGTTGAGTGTAAAGTAGCAACAGATAAAACAGGAAATGACGAACAAGGAACAGAAACGAATATCAAATTGGGAAAGGGGTAAAGGGTTATGCTCTATACCCACTGCTCTTGGGTGTCAGAAGGGGAGAATAGAAAATTTACTATCACAACAGCCAGATGTTTGGGACTTTGTTATACACTAGAGAAGTTCAAATTCAATTCAATAAACAATTGCTGGACATACACTAAGCTAAGAACTAAAATATAAAGATGATTCCAGGACAGTTTCTATCTTGAAGGAACTTGGAGTCTAACAGGAGAGACAGGTCAATAAATGAAGTATAAAAAGTAATTATTGGGGCTTCCCTGGTGGCGCAGTGGTTGAGAGTCCGGCTGCCGATGCAGGGGACGTGGGTTCGTGCCCTGGTCCGGGAAGATCCCACATGCCGCGGAGCGGCTGGGCCCGTGAGCCATGGCCGCTGAGCCTGCGCGTCCGGAACCTGTGCTCCGCAACCGGAGAGGCCACAACAGTGAGAGGCCCGCGTACGGCAAAAAAAAAAAAAAAAAAAAAAAGTAATTATTATATAACAGGATATATGAATAATAAAAGAATATACAAGATACACTAATATACAGTAGAGAACAGTATCTTTGTTGGAGGAAAGGAAGTAATCAAGGAGGTTTTACAGAAGAGGTGACCTCTGTCCAAAAAAAAAAAAAAAAAAAACAGGAGAATATTCCAATCAGTGGGAAGGGCAAAGGCATAGAAACATGAGAAAGTGAGGTGCATTTAGGGGGATGTAAGAGAGTAAATGGCAGGAGATAAAAGGTAAAATCAAATTTGCATTTTAGAAGACCTTTTTTGGAAGTTAAGAGAAAGGTGTATTAGTTGTGGAATAGAAAAAAATCAGTAAGATTAGTTATATTATTACTACAATTGTCAAAGAGAGATGCTGAAGAACTGAATAAATCAATAACAGAGGAAATGAAGAAAATCAGTTAAGAGATATTTAAGCATATGATCTAAAAAAGATCTTGACAGCCTTAAGAGTGGGCCTAATATAACAAGAAGAAATTAAATAAGTGAAAGTGTAAATTTAAAAAAATCTAATTATTACAGAAATTTGATTCTGGGAGTGGAATTATCCAAGACAGACTGTCATAATAAAATGTGGTCAATATGGAATTAGTATTTCCTTAGCAGCTAGATGGATGGCAGTGAGAGATTCCTTTCCCAACGGATGATAAAATGCTAATATCCAATGGTATATGCTGACAAAGGAGTTAATTAATTCATTGCCTATGGTTTCTTGGGTCTCAGAATTTGTGCCATTTGAACATAACCTCAGTGGTTGTTTCTCATGGTAGTGGATAATATACACTGAGAGGAACAAATGTCAAGCCAGGGTTGCCTTGCTCAAGGTAAAGGAAATACAAGACTATCATGTAACCTTGGTGCAAGAAGAGCTTTCTTCCAACAGCTGGCACTTTGTGAGCCTTCCAGGTCACATGTGGGACCTGATCATATTCATGAGTAAATTGTGGTACCAGCCAAATTGTATTAATAGACAGTATTAAGGCTCTGATTGTCAAAGACTGGCAGCATGATAATTTTATGGGGCTATCTGGAAGAAGTCCAAGAAGATGGAAATGCCCGATATCTAGAATGCCTCTTTAATATTCATGCTGCATTCCTTCCTCTTACTATACAAATGTGACAATCTTTTGTGAGCCTAAGATTATGCACAAAAGAAGCATTATTGGGCTTCCCTGGTGGTGCAGTGGTTGAGAGTCCGCCTGCCGATGCAGGGGACACGGGTTTGTGCCCCGGTCCGGGAAGATCCCACATGACGCGGAGTGGCTAGGACTGTGAGCCATGGCTGCTGAGCCTGTGTGTCCAGAGCCTGTGCTCCGCAGTGGGAGAGGCCACAGCAGTGAGAGGCCTGCGTACCGCAAAAAAAAAAAAAAAAAAAAAGAAGCATTCTTTTGCTACACCCAGACATGTGTATAAGAAGAGTGTGGGTACCAGCAATCAAGTTGAAGAATGGACCAGACATGTCTATCACAGCGATTGTTATACTCACAGCCCCTTCTAAGTGACGTAGCCCTACCACAGTTTGTGAAGAATAGGATGCCCCAAAAGGTCCTATTTTGAATAACTAGACTCAATTCTCTATGCCTACCTAGGACCAGAGAAGGCCACCTGATCCAGTGAAGCAAAATTCATAGGCTGGTTAGTGACCTGTGGTGTAGATCGGTACCCCCAAATCAAACCAAACAAACAAAAACCAAAAACCAAACCAAAACCCAAACCAACTAACTGATGCCAAAATGTTGGCCTCTGTACCACCAGCACTGAATTAAATCTCGGAGACAGGGTTTTGGATGAAGTGGAAAAGAATAGCTTTATTGCTTTGCCAGGCAAAGGGAGACACAGTGGACTCCTGCCCTGAAAAACTATGTTCCAACCTGGGAGGATTTGATGAGGAGTTTTACAGTAATGGTTCAAAGGTTACTGATAAGATTAGGGTGTGTGCAGGGCCTGCACTCCTTTAATCTCGTCTCAGGTGGTCTTGATGAGCTTCTCTGGTCCCTTTAATCTTGCCTCAGGTGTTTTCTTGGCTGCTCCTCCCTTGATTAGCGACTGTTCGAATCTTCCCTTTGGAACTCAAGGAAGGTCCTGGAGGCTGGAGGCTGGAGTCTGTTCCCTATGAACAAGAAATGGGGGACAGAAAGCCTTCTGTGCCCAGGAGCCCCACAGGGTCCTGCTCGGTTTTGTACCTTATCAACAAGCAAAATCCCTGAGCTAATCATATTCTTGCTTCCAGGCATCTGAATTGGGAAAGGAAAAGATTGAGGCTGTGGGAATAAAACCTGAAAGGGCATGTAGAGGAAGGCCATAAAAAAGTCAAACCATGAGGAAGAAGGTAGGGGTAGCTTGAAGTAGAAATGAATAAGCAGAAGCTGTGGGTAGAAAGAAAGATATGCAGGGTAAAGGTAAGGAATGAACACTAGAGACAGAAGGAAGCAGACAGGAAGAAAGTAGGAAGCGTGTTAATGATTTGAGGCTAAATGATATGAGACAAGATAGACAAGCTCACGCAGTAGTGGTCCTAGATAGTGCTGCCTTGGATTCCAGATAAGTTTTTTATTTTTGTTTTTCTGCTCTAAGGTCTAGCTCTGCTAAGGTTTCTGCTCTTTTGTGGCCAGATTATTAGCTGTGTCTTAGGTCCTAGGCACACATGCTGCTACCGTAAAACCCCTATTAATTGAGGTAACTTAAATGAATTCCTGTTCCTCAAAACTGGAAGACTTTAAAGAGAATGAGTACAGAATTGAAAAGACTTGGTTCAGCAGCAAGCATTTTTAAAAAAGAGGTTTGAAAATTCTGAGCAAAAATGTTCAGTACAGGTCAATTAATTAGTTTGGTTATTCATTCATTAATTGTCATTCTTTTATTCATTCAACAAATATTTATTGAGCACTTACTATGTACCAGGCAACGTTATGGGGTAGTAAGGATCTATCAGTGACTAAGACAAAGTTTAATTCCAGTGAGGTAGAAGACCATAAGCAAGCCAACAATCACACGGATAATGTATAATGTGATAAGTGCCCCAAAAGCAGGATAAGGAAATGGAGGGTGATGGGTGTGAGTGGTGATTTTAGATAGAGTAGTTAGGGAAGGCTCTCAGAAGCAGCAATGACATTTGAATAGAGACTTTAATAGGATGTGTCCTGCAGTTGCTACACCTAGCATATTGTTTTCATTTTAGATTGCCATACATTATATAAATATAATTATAATCATAAACATAATGTGTAAATATAAGTTGTAACTTTCTCAAATGAGTGAAAATGAGAGAAATCAGGAGAAAAGTGAACCCAAAGCCATGTCATATGAAAAAAAAAGTTCAAAATGTTGGCAATGTTGAGCCTGGAAGAGAGAGGGCGCTCAGGGGGAACGTGATAGATTTCTTCAAATTCTTTAAGGAATCTGTGGAAGAGACACTAGATTTATTCCGTTTGGACTGTAGGGTAGAAGTTACAGGGGATAGCAACCAGCTGATCAAAGATTAAGTAGGCTGGGTTTTTAGATAGAGGAAGATTGACCACTTGATAGTGTTACTATGGAGGGAATAAGAGTGTCAGATGAATGGTTAGACTTGATGGCCTTTAAGATCCTTTCTGAAAGTCTTTGATTCTATGACTTTAATAATGACGAAATTATTACCTCACAAAACATCCCATTCTGTGGCCTTTTCACTGCAGACAGAGAATGGGATGTGAATGAGACAGCCATCTCCAAGAAAGGTGGGTAGAATCCCATGGATCTTATTCCCAATTTATTACCAAATGTTTGGTTTCCTAAGCAATTCACTAATTGAATCCTTCTCAAAACCTGGGAAATTTTTCTTCCATTTACTACAAAGGGCTAGTGGGCAAGCTTAATTGATTACTTAGGAAACTGACCTAACTTTGGACAAATCATCTGGCTGTGAGAGGAACAGGTATTAGCCCACTCAGGGGACTGTTTTCTCTTCTTTGGGTTTCTGCATCTCTACTTCCCCCTTCGGCAGGTTTTGCTGCATGATTTTAGGGGAACTGGAGCTTAGTCCAGGAGCTCAGGTCAGTAAGTCCAGGGGACTCAGCTAACTCCCCCACTTACTCTTCTTCCCTTTGCTGCAGGAAAGTCATCTGCACAAGCCCACTGAGAACTTCTTCCTACCTCTGATGTATCAGAGAAAAAAGTTAAGATCTGGGCTGAAACCAATCTTCCCTGTGACACTGTTGGAGGACCCTAAATCCAAGAGAGAACAATGGTTTAGGTGAAGTCCTGGCTCTTTCTTACCTTTTCCTTATTCGTGTCACTATCTCTTTTCAATATGATTTAACAAACATTTTTCGGTTGTACGGAATGTGGACAACTGTATAATAATAGGACAGCTTCCCTACATGATTCCCAACCACACTTCTACCTTAGCAACAGAGAAACAGTAATGCAAAACTAAGGTTTTTCACAAGAATGATTTTCAAGAGTGAAGAGAAGTATTCAAAGGTCTATGCTTTGAGGAAGCAACAAAAAAAAATTTCCCTCAGTGCCTCTTAAGGGTTGTGATATAGGAACAATTTGCTATGTATGAGATTTGATTTGAAACTGGTTATAGGAGCAGCTTATATCTTGTTTGGAGAGGAGAGAGGAGATTCTGGAGTTCCTTCATAGGTTTACAATGCTAGGTTCTAGAAGCATCCCTTCCACTGCACAATACTCCCACTCTGTACCAATGAACACCCTCAAATCCTCCTGTCCTTTCTTCTCCCCCAGAATCTGAGAATGCAGTTAGTGGTTCCATTAATCCCTCACCCTAGGATCTACTAAATGAACTTTCTTTGTTAAGGTTTTCCACGGACAAGGATTTCAAGAGTGAAGGGAAGTATTCAAAGGTCTATGCTTTGACAAAACAGAAAAAAATGTACCCTCAGCTCAACTTTGCTCCAGTCTGTAAAAGAGATCTGAGGAGTGACGGTAAGGTCCTCTCTATCAAAACAGTGGTTTATGGGATGGAGATGTGGGCAGGAGGGACAAACTATGGGGAGGAGAGATAAGGGCAAATCTCTCTTGAAGGTTCTGGAGACTAGTTTTCCTTTTAGCATGGAAGCCAAGAACTGATAGAGGCCCAAGTGGTGCTAGGCTTTCCACCCTGTTTAAATCCTCACATTTCAAGAAAGCTCTAGCATAGTGTTTTCCAAACTACATCACCTACCCCTTTACTCGTTTTGGTCAATGTGTTATTTGCCCTGTTATTTACTTAATGTTTTTCTTTCAAATTATTTTTTTTGTCCTAATTAATACTATATCATTGACATCATGGGTTTGATATACTAATCACATGGGTTTTTTTTCTCTTATACATTTCTCTCAAACATTTAATCAAATTCATAATAACTACATTTTAAAAATTAATTTATTTTGGCTGTGTAGGGTCTTCGTTGCTGAGTGCGGGCTTTCACTAGTTGCGGCGAGCAGGGGCTACTCTTCGTTGCAGTGTGAGGGCTTCTCCTTGCGGTGGTTTCTCTTGTCGCGGAGCATGGCCTCTAGGCGTGCGAGCTTCAGCAGTTGTGGCACGAGGGCTCAGTAGTTGTGGCTTGCGGGCTCTAGAGCACAGGCTCAGTAGTTGTGGGCTTTCACTAGTTGCGGCGAGCAGGGGCTACTCTTCGTTGCAGTGTGAGGGCTTCTCCTTGCGGTGGTTTCTCTTGTCGCGGAGCATGGGCTCTAGGCGTGCGAGCTTCAGCAGTTGTGGCACGAGGGCTCAGTAGTTGTGGCTTGCGGGCTCTAGAGCACAGGCTCAGTAGTCGTGGCGCACGGGCTTAGTTGCTCTGCGGCATGTGGGATCTTCCCAGACCAGGGATCAAACCCATGTCCCCTGCATTGGCAGGCGGATTCTCAACGATTGCGCCACCAGGGAAGCCCCATAATAATTAAAATTTAAAATGTTTATCTATGTTTCACCTAAAACTACCCAGTGGTATGCATATCACACTTCAAGGAAAACAGTTCTAGAAGGGCCAAAGGATAAGCTATGAGTCTCAGAGGTCCATGAGTCTCTTTGGGGTTGAAGCAGGACATGGCGTGGAGGAGGTTTGGGGTAAGGTTGTAAGGAAGGGATACAACAAAAATGCTCCTCACAAATTGTTATTCATTTAGCAACATTTATGGGGCACTTGCTAGTATTGGATATTTATCAAGCACCAATAATAATAGCACTTTCCATATGTAAGACAGATGGATGGGCCAGGTCATGAAGGGCTTTGTATATTTGTATAAATAAGGGCTTAGGTTTCATCCAGCAGGCGGTTGGGACCCACTGAATAATTTCAGAGCACTGAACACACATTTGTGTATTAGAAGTATAATCGATGGCTCCCCAGACTTCACCAGCCTATGGCTCCAAGATAAGGTTCATTTCTCCTACGTCCGGGACTGCTCTCCTCGAGCAGTTTCTGGAACTCCCTAAGGTATGCTTTCCTGTTCTACAAGGCCATCCTAGTGATTGCCAGCCATCCTCAGCTCAAACAGTCACAGTTCCAGAGGTATGAGGTCATATCGTACCATCCCTTACCTGGCTTCTTGAAGTGTCTCTGCTCCTTCTGTACCTATCTGCCACACCACCTGACATCCCTCTTGCCTCTCTTAACTCCCCATATACAGCTAAAACCAAGCTGTGATATTAAATAACACTTCATAGATGTGAAGAAAAATTAAAGGATGGCAGAGAGTCATTTATCTTGCTTTAAAAGGGGACACTCTTAGGCTCAGCCTCAACCCCCCCCTCAGTCCCTTCATACTTCCCAACAGGCCCCCAGCACATTATCCATTCTTGGGAGTCTCTTGGCTTACCAGCACTGTCTCTGCCTAGGCTCCCAATACCCTTGGCCCAAGGAAGGGGAAAAGGTAGCTCCTTCCCCTAAGCCTGTTTATTTCAACCCCCAGAATAAATAAGTAGGAACATCTATTTCCTTCAAGGGAAACTCCACATGGAAAGCAAGCTTTGAGCTTTATAAGCCAGATGAGGCAAACATAATAGTACATTTAGTACATTTAGTCAGAGTTAAATCTTAAATGATACCATATGCAGGATATCAGCAGTTCAGCTTAAATCTATATTGGAAGGAAGAATTTCTCCAGTCTAGAATCTAATCTGGATTAGAATTTCTCTGATTTTTCAAGGGCATGATTCTGTTAAGGTATCCCAGTTTACATTTCTAAACAGAACACTTAACATCTCAGTCTGCAGCATTTATTAGAATTATGGTGACTTTACAGTTTCCCTCAAGAAAAATGAGTAGATATTTACTTATGTATCTAAAGGGCCCATTATTGTGCTTTTCCTAAACAAAGACAATCTACTGTGAAGTTGAAACAGTGTCTCTACTTCAAGTAAAAGAGAACCTAGCAACTCCTCCTTCCATCAATAATTTTCCATGTTTACCAGGCATCCAAATAAAGAAAGATTACATAGAGAATTGCTTGGATGGGGGCCATGAAGGCTGGTTAGGAGGCTGTCCAAGAAACAAACAGATAGGACCTGAATTAAGGTGACAGCAGTAGGAATAAGAAAACAAATTAAGGGATATTTACAAGGCATAATGCTTCAAAATGGGGGGGGGGGAAGGGATGGGAGCAAGAAGAGCCCACAACGGAGGCGTCCAAGAAGGGCAGAAGTTGAAAGAGAATCTGGAAAAAGTGATGACAGTGAAGCCAAAGGTAGAAACAGTTTCTTAGTTACACTCTCAGACAGGAGAACTGAAAAGGCTAAGAGGAATATGAATATACAAGTGAAAGTACCTTCACTTAGTTAAGCGTTATGTAAGCGTCAAAATGGCCACAGATGGAATCGTTTGAAAGGGGTGGGATTAAATAGGGAAGACCCTAAACTGGTGGGTGTTGATGAAGGGAAGACTTATAAAGAAGTTTGGAATGGTAGTCCGTGGTCCAAAACCTATCCTCTTGCTCAGAGTAAAGACCAGCTTTCTCGGCCCTCCGAGCGGGTCTCTTTTTACATCTCACATTAAGTGTCCTAAACCCCCTGGAAATCCATTCACGAAGGTGCCCTGTGCTTTGTTGCAGTCTCCAAGAAGTCAGGGAGCGACCTGCCAACTTCCCAGATGATTTGGGAACCATTAACCCTTTCATCACTCCTAGAAGAGAAGCCCACCAGAACCGCGCCAGGAGAGAGCGCGTTCCGCAACGGAAGGGCCCAGCAGTGGATTATAAAAAACGCCACTGTCATTAAATGAAAACAAGCCCTACATGCCCCTCGCCTCATCTCCAAAGACTGAGCGGCCTGGAGAAGTCGCTATTTAGGGCAACCAAATAAAATCTCATTCTGCCCTCTCCGGGCGTGGGCTGCCAGGTCGCTTGCAGGGTGGGCCGTGGTGAGCCCCCTGCTGCGATCTGTCACCGTAGGGGCGGGGACGCGGCCCCGGGGAGCCCACCCTTGGCCCCGCCTCCTCCCGGCGTGGGGAGGAGGAGAGGGCGTGGCCACGTCCCCTGGGGTTGAGAGCGGCCGGCGACTGCCGGGGAGGGCGGGCCTTCTCTCCGAGTGACGGGACCGCGGCCCAACCGGCGCCAGAGCACGGGGCCGGCCTTCCTGTAGCTTCTTCCGCTTGCTGGCTGCAGCGCCTGGGACGGTGGCGGTGGGTCTGGGCTCTGGGAAGTCGTCCAAGATGATTAAAAAATTCGACAAGAAGGACGAGGAGTCTGGTACGCGCGGGGCGTCTGACGCCCACCCTCAGCCGCGGGGTCCCCTTCCCCTGCCCGCCGCCACCTGCTCTCGGGGACTGCGGACCTGGAGGCGTGGGCGCCGGTGTGCCGGAGGGCAGGAGTTGGAGCCCAGCCCCTCCTCCGACCCACTCCGCTCCAGCCGGGTGCCTGCCCCTAGCCCCTCCCCCGGGCGCCGGAGCCTCCCCTCAAGTCGCGCGCGAGCGCCCGGGCGCTCGCGCGCAGCCTCGTCCTGCTCGGCGGCCCCGCCCCCGGCCCCCTCCTCGGGCGCAGCTCCTCGGAGCCACCTGCTCCAGTTCGCCGGGGTGGGCTGCCCGCCAGAGTCCGGCCCATGGCAGGTGGCGGAGGTAGTGAGTGTGCGCTTGCGAGAGGCGGGGTGGGGTGGGGTGCTGGTAGTGCAAGGCCCACGGTGGGTCTGGGATTGACGGGACTGAGTGTGTTTGTGAACTTTGTGGTGTCTGTACCTTGCAGTCTCCCTGGGGACCTCTGCTTTGTCCGCTTCCGTGCGGGCAAGCCTGCTCCGTGGTACCTAGCTCGTTTAATACTCAAGCATCCAAAAGTGAGTTGCATCTTGATACCCGTCTTTGGTCCAGAGTAGATGAGGAAGATGCCAAGTTACCTCAAAAAACAAAAACAAACAAAAAAAACCCCCAAAACCCTCAGTGATTGATAGCTGCTCTCACAAAGTGTGGTCGAGGGTTGGGTCAGTAAACCTCTATGGCCCCTTCCAGCTTGACGTGTATCTAATTCTCTGATAAACTCCTCACAGTAAATGTTAGAAACACATAAAATAGTGCTTTCCTTTAGGGAAATCCAAAGGACCCTACCACAGTCTCATTCATTTTAGTTGTATGGACATGACATATTTCTAACATTCATATAAAAAGAAGCCAGGGAAAGAATACACTCATTTCAGGCAGGGTTTCTGCAAAAGAGAAGTAGAGGATCTTACAGGATAGCAGACAGAGCTAGTGTCAGAATCAGAAGGATTTTAATCAGTTTGTATGCATATTAGTAATGATTATCACTGTGAAATCCAAGTGGTCACCTCACTTGGATGAGATTTCCCAAGTATTCAATACCCTTCTGTAGAAAGTAAGTTTGTGTAGGACAGCTATTAAAGACATTTTTTTCCCCCCATAACATAGGTAGTGGCTCCAATCCTTTTCGGCATCTGGAGAAGAGTGCTGTCTTACAGGAGGTATGGCTTGGAAGTATAGTGTGTTTTTTTCTTTCCTATTCCATTTTAGAATGGGGGACAAAGAGCCCCGGAATGCTCTGATCCAGAATAAGAATTAAGGAATGTAACTGAGTTCAAAGAATATATACTTGAGGGAAAAAGAAGAGGGGTTACTTGTCATAGGAGAGTCTAGAGCTTATAGAAATGCAAAAATGTGTAGACTCTGTCACATGTTGAGAATTTTAAATAAAACACCAAAGGAGGTGTTTAGTGCAAGGTTATTGAAGGAAGTTATAGGTATTAAGCCTATTGTATTCAAATGATGTAGATAAATATTGTGATTCTTACTTAATAGATAAAGCCCACAAGTTGAAGTAGCAGACCTAAGGGAGTGAGTATAGAATGGAAAACCTAGGCCACATCTAATAATTTATTATATACCATAATAAGTTGAAAACTGTAAGCAACATTATTTGGATACTGTGATTAAAGTGTATAATAGTCTTTATTTAAGTTGATTTTCTGTAATCTGTGATAGCAAAGATAGAAAATATATATAGCAGTGTTTTTTGTTTCCGCAGGCTCGTATATTCAATGAAACGCCCATCAATCCAAGAAGATGTTTGCATATTCTTACAAAGATTCTTTACTTATTGAACCAGGTAAATTATTTTGATTTTCCTCAGATTTGTGTCCTGGAATAGAAATACATAACATGCAGTGAAGTACTTTCTGGCAAGTGTAATTATTTATTTTTTAAAAATCCACTTAATTTTAAAATTTACAGTGTTCAATTAACATAATAATATGTAAAATTTCTTGAGGATGAGGAGTATGACAGACACTTCTTTTTTATCCATGAGGTACCAAATCAGCTAATCACATTGTAGGATCTCAACGTTGATTTGAATTTAACAAGTATTAATATTAAAACATGTTGTTTAGATATGTTCAGAAAATAAAAATATATTGCAAAATCTTAGACAAATTCCAGATAGATATTTTATCCTTTTGGGGGAAGTATATTATATTAATATTTTAAAGCTTTGATTTTAATATTCAAATTTTATTCAGGCATACCTCATTTTATTATACTTTATTGCATTTTTTTTTACAAATTGAAGGTTTGTGGCAACCCTGCATTGTTAGATGATGGTTAGCATTTTTTTAGCAGTAAAGTATTTTTAAATTAAGGTATGTACATTGGTTTTTTTTGACATAATGCTATTGCACAGAATAGACTACAGTATAGTATAAACATAACTTTTATATGCACTGGGAAACCAAAAAATTCCTGTGACGTGCTTTATTGCAGTATTCACTTTATTGCTGTGGTCTGGAACTGAACCCACAGTATCTGCAAGGTATGCCTGTATTTATTTTCCCTACTCCACCACTAGCAGTATGATTCTGCGCTTAACTGTTTTGTGCCTTAATGTCTTTTTCTGTAAATGGGGATTATGATAATACCTGTTTTATAAAGTTATAATGATTAAATGATATAATAAATGTGAAGCACTGAGAATAGTCCTGGACACACAGTAAACATTCAGGAATAGTTTTCATTCG
This sequence comes from Physeter macrocephalus, assembly GCF_002837175.3. Taxonomy (NCBI): domain Eukaryota; kingdom Metazoa; phylum Chordata; class Mammalia; order Artiodactyla; family Physeteridae; genus Physeter; species Physeter macrocephalus. The sequence continues at coordinate 22,350,536 of NC_041218.1, forward strand.
GTCATTCAGCATATATATTTATTACATACCTGCTGCGTTCTATGCACTGGTTTAGGCACTGGGGACGTAGCAGACAAAACCAACAAAAATATTTGCACTCATGAAACATAGATCCCACTTGCGCTTTTTTTTTCTTTTGAAATTAATTAATTTATTCTTGTCTGCATTGGGTCTTCGTTGCTGTGCACAGGCTTTCTCTAGTTGCAGCGAGTGAGGGCTACTCTTCGTTGTGGTGCACGGGCTTCTCATTGTCGTGGCTTCTCTTATTGAGGAACACAGGCTCCAGGCGCGCAGGCTTCAGTAGTTGTGGCGCACCGACTCAGTAGTTGTGGTGCGCGGGCTCTAGAGCGCAGGCTCAGTAGTTGTGGCACTTAGTTGCTCCATGGCATGTGGGATCTTCCCGGACCAGGGATTGAACCCTTGTCCCCTCTATTGGCAGGTGGATTCTTAACCATTGCACCACCAGGGGAGTCCCCCACTTGCTCTTACCGTTATTTATTTAATTTTTTTCTTGTGTGTGGTTTTATGTATTTATTTTTTTGTGTGTTTCTTGTGTGTTTCTTTGTTTTTTTTGTTTTTTTTGCTTCAGACTAAAAAATCTCATGACTTTTAGTCTAGGGCCTTAGAAAATGTGAGTCTGTTTCTTAGATTCACACACACACACACACACACACACACCCACCCACCCACCCACCCACCTCAGGTGGTTTACATATGGTGCTAAGAAGACTGTGGTTTCCAATTTGAATTCCATGAGAATATTTTTACTTTACTATGCTTCATGACTGAAGACCTCATTCAGAGAGATGAAGTTTTGTAGCTTGCAAATGGAGGCAGAGCAACAAGAACATGCTTTTAAATAAAATATATCTATTCACGAACATATATCCTTGTGTGGTATTATATTAGAAACATTTAGTGCAAAGTCAGTTTAACTTTTCATAGCATACATTGTGTCCAAGTTGGGGAACTCCAGTCTATAAGCAGAATTTTGAGTAGTTAAAGTTGGTTCAGAGTAGCATATATTTTTATATTGACCAATACTGCTTTGATGGGCGACTCATGTTGAAACATATAATTATCTTGGTAAGGAAGTTACCCACACAGTCTGATAAACACAGTCAACTAGGTGAACAGATTTGGGAACTTTAGCTTTATCTTTTGCCTAGTTCTTGGTAGTGCTTTATGGAAAAATACTTCTAAGTTTCTACTAGAGTTGACATATCCGTATATTCTCTGAGTTTCAAGTCAAAAAGTAGGGACTTAGGATTTACTGTACTAGTATGACTGACAAGTAGATGGACGTCTGTATATTCTCTAAATATGAAAGAAAGTAAGGGAAATCTCTTGCTGATGAGCAAGCTGGGTACTCTGACTTAAGTAATTGTAAACTCTTATACTTTGTCTTTCATCCTAAACTTTCAGGGTTTTTCATCAAAATTTGTTTATTCTTACATCTATGACAAATAGATTGACTAGTTATATTTTTTATGAGAGCTGAAGCCCTGAAAAGTGATTGAGCCTAACATATTATATAGGATTGCTTTTAATGAAGAAGTTAAATATTGAAATGGTAATGTTTCAGGTGGTCTGTGGTCTGCAGTGTTTTGACTATTAATAAAATATTGGGTTGGCCAAAAAGTTTGTTTGGGTTTTTCTGTTACATCTTACAGAAAAACCCGAACGATCTTTTTGGTCAACCCAGTAGGTTATCTAACACCTCACTACTCAAAAATATGTGGTTCCCAGATCAGCAGCATTCACATCACTGGGAGGCAATTAGAAATGGAAAATTTTAGGGTTCACACCAGAGCCACTGAATCAGAATGTGCATTTTGGGAAGATCCTCTGATGATTTATTAAGCACGTTGAAGTTCTGATCCATGTTTTTAGGGGCTTGAGCCAGTGTCTTGAGATGTATTAGCAGCCCTATAAGCCTTTCTTTTATATAACTAATCTGATTCCTGCCCTTTGGGTTGGTCCCTTTTTACCATGTTTTCTGGGATTCCTAATAGATAGTTCTTTACAGTGTAATATTTATTATGCTCCTATGATATGTCAGGCATTGGATTATAGAAATGAAGAAGGTATGATCTCTGCTCTTAGGCAGTGTAACAGTAACATCCTGTTCTGATAAGGAAGTCAACTTACTGTCATTTTCTATCTCCTTGTAAATCATAATTCTTCAGGGAATTTAAAATAGTTCCTGCTAAAAAGTTAGATACCACTGTTCTAGAACTTTCATAAAAGCATGGTGTATGATAATGGATTGTTTTAAGTAAGGAATGGATAAATGGCTATGTAGGTTTATAAATTAAAAGCCAGAAAAATAGCAAAGAGGCACAATGTTTATACAGAGAGTTTTTCCTGAGTTCTAAAGATCTTTGCAGAAATAAATGGAAAATCCTTAATTTCTTTTGAGTTTAAGAAATTGTTTTAATTTAAACTTAATTTCAATTACTTAGGGTGAACACTTTGGAACTACGGAAGCCACAGAAGCCTTCTTTGCAATGACTCGATTGTTTCAATCTAATGATGTAAGTCTTTTTTTTTTTTTTTTTTTTTTTTTTAATTCTTTTAGGCTAAAAAAAGCTCCTTTTATCTGTTTTCCTTGGGGGAACTTACAGTGCTCCAAATTAGGGAAAGTTGCTTGAAATGTTTAAAATTACTTAAAAATTTTCTCTTCATAAAATTTATAAATGTTCATTAAAGGACATATGAAAATGAAAGTATATAGTTTAAAGCTGTTCACTCACAGATCTACCGTGCGGTCATAAAAACTGCTGATATCCAGCTTCTGGCGTGACACTACGAAGGTGGACTGGTATAGAAGTCAGAGGACATAGCTATCACATCTCTAAGTTCTTAGTCAAGTTTCTGGTGGGCCTGGGGTTGCTGTTGGCAGATGAGAAGAAGAGCTGGATGCAGAGTGGGGAAGAGGACATGGAGTAGGGAAAAAGAAGAATGAGGACAAACTAAAGCTGCCAGCACCTCTGCATCTGTCTCTCATTACCTTCGACCACCCTGACTTTCAAGCATAATGTCTGCTTCACTTCTGTCTTCCAAATGTGGCACATATTTCCTTTTTGCCCAGCTCTGACTCAGAACCATCAGGGAAGGGGATTGTGGGATCTGTATTTCCCAGCTTTCTGTTAACATGAATTGGCCAAATTGTGCAGTTCTTTTTATATGATATGCAGTATGTATTGCATATCCTCACAGGCCACGTTTTGTGCCTGACCCCGAGGACTTTATAGGATTTGAGTCTGGTTATGTGTCTAGGTGGTGAGCAGTTTGGGGATTAGGTCCTCAGGAACATCGGCGTCCCATGTAAGGCAACTGTCTCAGGGAAGGTCAGTGCACGTTCTTCAGGCAAATGGAGCCTAATTTCCTCAGACAGGGTATGAAGGACTGCTTCTGCTTGCCCAGGAGGCTTGGAGGAATTTAGAGGTTCAAGGTACTTCGCTTCATCAGAACCTGCCCATATGTCCCCGTTCCAATTTTCAGGGCCCCACTCCTTGCCAATCATCGTCCTAACTTTGACATAAAATGGCTCACAAGGGGGTAAATTGAATTTGCATTGTAATTCAGTCACCTGCAGGATATACTTTTCAGAAATCTCAGCCCTGTGTCCACATGGCATGAGGCTTTCTATTAAGGCATTATGGACGTTTTCTAGTCCCTGACATAGACCTTAAGCTGTGAATTCAAAACTCCGAGCTTAGCATTTTCTTTTACCTAGTTTGCCAGTGTACTTAGAAGGAACTAGCCCATTATACAACTCATTTTTACAAAAATGTTCTATGGCAGCAACTAGTTGATTACCCAAACCTTTGTCTTTTATAGTCCTTGATTATACTTGTCTGCAGGTGATGATTTAAGTATTTTGCCACGGCATGCCATGGATGACTAGTGTCCCCTTTACCACTGGAGACAGGGTCATTAATTCCTTTTATCAAGTCAGAAAAGCAATTTCAGATTCCTATCCTTAAGGCTCTATTTCCCTTTAATCACTTCCTGTACCAAAATTTGGGGTTCAATCAGGGAAGCAGAATTACTGTGTTTATTATTGAATTATTTATTAGAGGAATTAAACTAGAAAACGAGGCATTTCAAGCTGCTGGAGAGTGGGGTCACGGAGAGGGACTATCATAAAAGTTGTGGAAGGCTGCTTCACGTGTCTTGTGGTAGGCCAGAGGCTGTCGCTGCTCACAGGGCTGGCAGTTGGGAAGAAGAGCTGGACATGGAACAGGGAAGAGGATGCAGAGCAGGGAACAAATAGCGTGAGGACAAACTCGAAGCCTCTAGCACAGAGGTTGTATTAAGAGAAGACGACATGAAGTGGTTTTCTAGGAAATGGATTGGGGAAATGTAGGATTGTTGGACAGGACACATGGCCCCTTCAAGTTCGTGGTCATGAATTTAAAGTATTCCCAGGTAGCATGGTGAATGTTTTTCTCCAGCTACAGGCTTCAGGTTAAGGCATGGAACAGTTAAAGATGGAATTTAATCAAGATTGGGGTTTTGACATGTTAGTAAGCAGAGGGAGGAACAAGGAAATTGAGTGATTGAAATATTGACTGTGGAGTCTGTGGTTAGGAGGCAAGTAAGAACGGGGGCTGATTGGGACAGTAAAGAGTTGATGGAATCAGTGGCTTGTAGGTCATGATGGAGCGAAAGAGTTGAGTCAGGAGTGGTGGTTGGAGAGCGAATGCTTGGAAATGAAATACAAAAGGGGTACTGTTATTTATATAGGCTGTGACAATGGAAGCAGGTAATTACAGTAGGAAGGAGGACAAGATCATTGGAGAAGAAGAGGTCAATTCCATGGAGTATTCAGAGTTTTAGAAATTCTGTCTGTATGGATATTAAAATCACCAACAATTATTACAGGGATTTTATTGGAAATAGTGATAGTAAACAAAGTACTACTTTTTTTTTTTTTAAATAAGGGAGGTAACCTGGGGTCTATATATGCAACCAGCAGTGGTGGCAAGTGATGCAGTCTAATGGCATAAGCCTTTTTTTTTTTTTTTAATGGCATAAGCTTTAAAGCCAGAGTTTTTTAGGGATGAAAGAGGTACAGTGAAAGAAGTCAGTGCAGTGATTTTGCAGAGGCAATGAGGATCAACTTGAACAGCTTCCCTACCTCTTGGTCTGTTGGCAAGAAATGGCCACCATTTGAGAGGGCTGCAGGCGAATCCTCAGGGGAGAGCCAGGTCTCAGAGAAAAGATGGGACTGTTTAGAGAAGAGTTTAAGGATATAAGGGGTTTTGCTGTTGAAAGTGCTAGAGAACCTGATTGAAGGGGTTTGGAATTTGTGGAGGGATGGAAGATGGAGTCAGATTAGGTGCTCATCCAGTGTCCAGGAGATGAGTAATGACCAGGATATTTTATTTTCTTTTGTAGTGACTGAGGTTTAGTAACCATGTACAGCATGATGTGATTTGTTTTGATGGTCCTTAGGCAGAATATGGAATTGAGGATATGATTTTTTGCGGGGAAGATGAGGGGGTTTTGCCAGCGGCATGTGGAGCTCCTTCCTTTCCCAGCCTTCCTTTACCTGAGGGTAATAATTATTTCGAGATTGGTATCCTCCTATGTTTATATATTATATCTGTTTGTATCCATAATCTATACTTAGTAGTTTTGTGTTTTAAAATATAATCTGAATGATGTCATCTTCATATTATTTTGCAATTAAAAAAATGAATATATTTTTGAGATCTGCCCACTTGCTACAAGTACTTTTACTTTATTCTATTTTACTGCTGTATGGAATCCCAGTGTGTGAATATACAGTATTCTTGTTTATATATCCATTCTCCCATTGGTAGATCTATAAGTTGCTTCTACTTTTTTGCTATTACAAATGACATTACACATAATGTTTATGTACATGTCTTCTTGTGTACATAGAGAATTTTTCTGGGGTAGATAGCTCTAAGTGGAATTTCTAGGTAATGCTATTTATACGATCTTAAAGGGTTATACTAATTTACACTGATTTGCTTCCAAATCCTTACCTGCTCCAAATAATAATTTCTTATTGTCTGATCTAAATATTTGCCATTCACAAGAAGGTGATATGGCATCTCTTTGTGGTTTTAATTTGCATTGCCATATCACTGCTGAAATTGAAACTCTTTTCATATAGTTAATGGCCATTTTACTTTCCTCCTCTGTGAATTGTCTGTTTATATTCTTTACTTATTTATATTCCTTCTATTGATTTATGGGTTTAAAACTTTATTTTAGCCTTTAAAAAATCTGCTTTGTTTTTTTAATTTTAAAAATCAGCTTAAATATACAATAAAATTCACGAATTAAGTGTACAGTTGTGTTTTGACCAGTGTATAGAGTCATGGAACAATTACCACAGTCATGATATAGAAACTTTTCATCACCCCAGAATGTGCCCCCATATTTCTTAGTTGTCTATCTCCTCCCTCAACCCCTAGCACCTGGCAATCACTGATTCACTTCCTGACAGCATAGTTTTGCATTTTCTAGAATTTCATTTAGATTTTTTTTTTTTTTTTTTTTTTTTTGTGGTACGCGGGCCTCTCGCTGTTGTGGCCTCTCCCGTTGCGGAGTACAGGCTCCGGATGCGCAGGCTCAGCGGCCATGGCTCACGGGCCTAGCCGCTCCGCGGCATGTGGGATCTTCCCGGACCGGGGCACGAGCCCGTGTCCCCTGCATCGGCAGGCGGACTCTCAACCACTGCGCCACCAGGGAAGCCCGATAACAGTTCAGTTTTTTTTTTTTTTTTTTTTTTGTGGTACGTGGGCCTCTCACTGCTGTGGCCTCTCCCATTGCGGAGCACAGGCTCCGGATGCGCAGGCCCAGCGGCCATGGCTCACGGGCCCAGCCGCTCCGCGGCACGTGGGATCCTCCCGGATCGGGGCACGAACCCGTGTCCCCTGCATCGGCAGGCGGACTCTCAACCACTGCGCCACCAGGGAAGCCCTCATTTAGATTTAATCATACAGTATATAGTCATTTATGACTTTTATGTCTTGTTTCTTTCCCTTAGCTTTTGAGATTGATCCAAGTTTTTGTATGTATCAGTAGTTTGTTCATTTTTATTGCTGAGTAGTATTCCACTGTATGGAGGTAGTCTTTATTTATCCATTCACAAGTTAATGGATATTTGGGTTGTTTCCAGTTTATAGATATTATAAACAAAGCTGCTAAAAATATTCAAGTACGAGTCTTTGTGTGGACCTGTGTTTTCATTTTCTTTGGTTAGTATCTAGAAGTGGCATTCGTAGGTTTGCATTTCCTGAATGATGAATGTATTAAGCATGTATTAAGCAAATATATGCTTATTTGCCATCCGTTTGTCTTCTTTGGTGAACTGTCTGTTGAAATCTTTTACCTTTTTTTTTTTTTAAATCAGGTTGTTTATCTTCTGCTTATTGAGTTGTAGGTGCTCTTTTTATTTTATGAATACAAGACCTTCATCAGATAGGTGTTTTGTAAATATTTTCTCCTTCCCAGCTTCCAGTCTGTGGCTTGCCTTTTCATTCACTCACCACTGCATTTTTTTTCTTTTTTTTTTTTTAAGTATAATATACAAATGGTAAAATTCACCCTTTTTAGGGTATAGTTTTATGAGTTTTGACAAATGCATGCAGTAGTATTATCATCACTGCAGTCAAGATTTAGAACATTTCCATCACTCCAAAAAGTTCCCTACTATATGATCTATTCCTTGCATCCTCAGGCCCAGGAAACTAGTAATCTCTTCTTTCCTTATAGTTTTGCCTTTCCAGGAAGTCATAATAATGATATCATACTATATGAAGCCTTTTGAGTCTTCTTTTCAGGCACTTAGCATAATTCATTTGAGATTTGTCCATGTTATTTTTTGTGTCAGTTTACTCCTTTTTATTTCATTGTAGTAATTTGTTGTATGGATGTACCTCAGTTTATTTGTTCATTAGCTGAAGAGCATTTGGTTTGTTACCATTTTTTGGTGGTTATGAATAATGTTGCTATAAACATTCATGTATATGTTTTTAAATGTAAGTTTTTATTTCTCTTGGGTAAATACCTAGGAGTGGAATTGCGGGTCATATGATAGGTGTATGTATGTTTAACGTTGTAAGAAACTGCCAACCTATTTTCCAAAGTGACAGTACCATTCCCCCCATTACTGTATGAAGCTTCTAGTAGCTCTGCATTCTGACCGGCACTTAGTATTATATGTTTTTTGTTTGTTTGTTTGTTTTTTAATTTTAGTCATTCTAATACGTATGTAGTGGTATCTCTCTGTAGTTTTAATTTGCATTTTCCTAATGACTAATTATCTCAAAATCTTTTTATGTGCTTTTGTTGCCTTCTATATATCTTCCATGATGAAGGATCTGTTCATATCTTTTGCCCATTTTTAATAATTTGGTTGTATATTTCCTTATTATTGAGTTTTGAGGTCTTAACGTATTCTGGATAGAAGTTGTTTGTCAGATGTTTCCCAAATATTTTCTCCTAGTCTGTGTCTTGTTTTTTCACTTTCTTAGTCTTTAAAAGAGCAGTTGTTTTTAATTTTGATGAAGTCCAGTTTATCAGGGTTTTTTTTCCTGTTATGGATTGTGCTTTTGATATGTATTATAGAAATCTTTGCCTAACCCAAGGTCACAGAGATTTTCTCCTATGCTTTTTCCCTAGGCATTTTGTAGTTTTTGTGTCTTAAATTGCTTTATGATCATTTTGAGTTAACTTTTGTACATGATATAAAGTGAGGGTTGAATTTCTTTTCATCTCCTTCCTCTTCCTCCACCACCCCCTCCTTTTCCTCCTCCTTTCTTTTCTCATCAAATTCTACTGGAATAATTGCATACCAATATGGAGGGAGGAGGAGGAGGAAGAAATAATGATGATGGTGTTACAATGGCACATCGGAACATTCTATTTTTTTTTCATTGATATATATATCTATTCTTATTCCAGTATCACACTGTCTTGATTACTGTAGCTTTATAGTAAGTTTTAAATCAGGTAGTGCATGTTTTCCTATTTTATTATTATTTTTTTCTTTTTCAAAATTGTGTTGGCTCTTCTAAGTTCTTTGCATTCCTCTATGCATTTTAGAATCAAACTGTCCATTTCTATTAAAAAAGGCCTGCTGGAATGTTGATGGTGATTGCATTGACTCTAAAGATCAATATGTTCAACTATACTTCAAGAAAATTTTTAAAAAAAGATCAATTTGAGGAGAATTGACATTATAACATTATTGAGTTTTCTACTCCATAGACATGGTATATATTTGCCTTTATTCAGGTCTCTAATTTCTGTCAGCAGTATTGTAGCTTTCAGCATACAAGTCTTATACATATTTTGTGAACTTTATCCCTGAAGCAGTTAACATTTTTTATACTATTGCATTTGTATTGTTTGTAGGTAGTCTATAGAGATTAAATTGATTTTTATATATTGACCTGTTTCCTGTGATCTTGTTAAATTTATTTATTACTTCTAAGAGCATTTTGGGAGATTCCTTAGGATTTACTTTTTTCAGTCTGTATGCTTTTTATTTGTTTATCTTACCTTTTTGTCCTCTTGCACTATTGTATAGTGTGAATAGAAGTGATGGTAGAGGACATCCTTGCTTTGTTCCTGATCTTAGAGGGAAGTTATTTAATCTTTCACCATTAAATGTGATGCTGGCTCCAAGTTTTTCATACGTGACCTTTATCAGGTTGAGGAATTTCCTTTCTATTCCTAGTTTGCTGGGAGATTATTATTTTTTCCATAAATGGGTATTGAATTTGGTCAAATGTCTTTTCTATATCCATTTAATTATTGTGGTTTTTCTTTTTTAGTATGTTAATATGGTGAGATGCATTTATTTTCCTGGAAAATATAAAATCTTTGTTTTCTGTTTGTTAAAATTTGTTGTGGATTTTGAGTCTGTGGTCATGAAATATATTTATGTATTGTTTTTTCTTGGGTTTTGTATTTGGGTAATGCTGGCTTCATAAAATGAATTGAGACGTGTTTCTTCCTCTTCTGCTCTCTGGAAGAGTTTTTGTAGAATCATTATTAATTTTTCCTGAAATGTTTGATGGAGTTCACTATTGAAACCATCTTCATTGTAGGAAGGTTTTTGATAATTAACTACTTTAAAAGGAAATAGATATGCTGCTATTCAGATTATTTGTCTTCTTGAGTGATCTCTGGTAGTTTGTGTCTTTCAAGGAATTTGTCCATTTCATTTAAATTGTTGAACTTCATTGGCATAAAACTGTTTGTAATATCTCCTTATTCTTTTAATGTTTGAGGATCTGTAGTGATACCTCTTTTTTCACTTTGATGTTGGTAAATTGTATCTTCTGTCTTTTATTCCTGCGAAGTTTGTCTAGAGGCTTATAAATATTATTGATCTCTTCACAGAACCAGCTTTTTGTTTCATTGACTTTTCTCTATTGTTTTTCTCTTCCAAACTGTGCACTTAATTGTGCAAAACAAACAAAAAACACAACACACACACACACACACTAAAAAATCAAGCCAGAAGAAGGAAAAGAAAAGAAAGATAGATCAAGCAGGACAAACATAAATTATATAATAAGATGGTAGATATAGACCCAAATACATCATTGTCACATTAAATGTAAATGAACAACATAAAGAACATTTACAGAAATTGACTATATACTGAGCCATAAAACAAGATGCAACAAATTTCAAAAGAATGAAATTGTGTATCTTATGTTCTCTAATTACATTGGATTAGTGTTGGAAATCAATAATAAAAGTGTAACTAGATAATTCACCATATTTTGTGATATTAAGAACACATTTATGGGAATGCCTCAGCAGTCCAGTGGTTGGGACTCCATGCTTTCACTGCTGAGGGCACAGGTTCAATGCCTGGTCAGGGAACAAAGATCCTGCAAGCCACAAGGCCAAAAAAACGAAAGAACTCATTTCTGTCTGTTTCCAGCCATGATGAAGTAAAGGGGCTAGATTTACCCTGCTACCATAAATACCTAGAAAATAAATAAATAAATAAATAAATAAATAAATATTACACAGTAGTTTTTCAGAAATTAGATTAACAAGCACTCCATGATTATGATCTGAAGAAAGAGAAAAACCTAGGGTTGTGCTAGTTCATTTCCTAGGGGCAGATTACAGTTCTCAGGTTAGGGAGGGCATACTGAAAAGTAGCCTACCTATTTCTCTGAGCCGAGAAAACAGATGGAGTTTGGGGAAGCCAAGAAATCTTAAACTTGTAGGGCAGAGTACTAGAGAGGAAGGAGGTGTGGGGAGAGGGAAGGAGGGAAGAAAGAAAGAAAGGAAAGAGATAGTTCCAGCAATCTGCTGAGGGTCTCCCCTTGAATCTTTAGATAAGAACTGGTCTGTGCATACGTAAAAGGAAAGCTACCTAAGGCCAAAGAAAGAATCACCAGGACACAGTGCTGACAATAATTCATATTCCTACCAGTGAGAGTGGGAAGACCTTGTCATCTTGTATAGTTCTCAGAAAGGTACACCCTAGTAATGGGAATATATTAGCCTTAGACTAAGGCTTTAAATAGCTTATACACAAGCCTCAAAAGTGAAAGACTGATCCCAGGTAACTTAACCTCATGACAGAGTAAAGTGCAACACTATGTAAAAGAATTCAACAAAATCCAGCTCCTAACAACAGAAGCTTCATAATGTACAGAATTCAATAAAAAATTATCAGGTATGCAGAGAAGCAGGAAGATATTATCCAGACCAGGAGAAAAATGGATCAACAGGCACAGGCCCAGAAATGATAAAGTTGATGGAATTAGCAGACAATGACATTAAAACAGCTCTGATAAATCCATCATAAGTTGCTCTAATAAACCCATTGTAAGTTGAAAATATCATAAGTCAAAAGTACATTTAATACACCTAACCTACCGAACATCATAGCTTAGCCTAACCTACCTTAAACGTGTTCAGAACACTTACATTAGCCTATAATTGGGCAAAATCATCTAATACAAAGTCTATTTTATAATAACGTGTTGAATATCTTACATAATTTATTGAATACTGAAAGTGAAAAACAATGGTTGTATGGGTACAGAATGGTTGTAAGTGTATCAGTTGTTTACCTTTGTGATTGCATAGCTGACTGGAAGCTGCAGCTAAGTGCTGCTGCCCAGCATCACGAGACAGTATTGTACAGCATATTGCTAGATGGGGAAAAGATCAAAATTCAAAATTCGACGTATGGTTTCTACTGAATGCTTATCACTTTTGCACCATCGTAAAGTCGAAAAATCATAAGTTGAACCATTGAAGTTGGGGACCATCTGTAATCTGCATGTGTGTGTGTATATATATATATATACACACACACACATACATACACACACACATACACAAACATTTACATATACATATATATCATACATTATTTTTGTGGGATTTTTGTTGTTATTGAGATTTACCCATGTCTTTACCACTTTTTAAAAAAAGACTGTTTTTTTCGAGAAGTTTTAGGTTCATAGGAAAATTAAGAGAAAGGTACAGAGATTTTACCCACTCATGCATCGACTCCCCTGTTATCAACTTCCCCACCAGGGTGGTACATTTGTTACAATTGGTGAACCTACATTGGCACATTATTATAACCCAGAGTCCATAGTTTACATTCACTCTTGGTGTTGTACATTCTGTGAGTTTGGACAAATGTATAATGACATGTATCCATCATTAAAATATCATACAGAGTATTTTCACTGCCCTAAAAATCCTCTGTACTCTGCCTGTTTATCCCTAACTCCCTCCCTCCCGCAACCCCTGTCAACCACGGGTCTTTTTACTGTCTCCATAGTTTTGTCTTTTCCAGAGTGTCATATAGTTGGAATCATACAGCATGTAGCATTTTCATATTGACTCCTTTCAGTTAGTAATATGCATTTAAGTTTCTTCCATGTTTTTTCATGGCTTGATAGCTCATTTCCTGTTAGCACTGAATAATATTCTGTTGTCTGGATGTACCATAGTTTATCCATTCCCCTACTAAAGGACATCTTTGTTGCTTCCAAGTTTGGCAATTATGAGTAAAGCTGGTATAAACAGCTGTGTGCAGGTTTTTGTGTGGACATAAGTTTTCAACTCCTTTGGATAAATATCAAAGGGCACAGTTGCTGGATTGCATGTTCAGAGTATGTTTGGTTTTGTAAGAAATGGCCAAACTATCTTCTAAGGAGGCTGTACCATTTTTATTTGCCACCAACAGTGAATGAGAGTTCCTGTTGCTCCACATCCTCAACAGCAGCATTTGGTGTTATTAGTGTTCCTGATTTTGACCATTCTATCAGGAGTGTAGTGGTATCTTGCTGTTTTAATTTGCCTTTCCCTGATGACATATAATGAGGAGCATCTTCTCATATACTTATTTGCCTTCTGTTTTTCTTCTTAAGCGAGGTATCTGTTAAGGTCTTTGGCCCATTTTAAAATTAGGTTGTTTTTCTTATTTTTGACTTTTAAGAGGTTTTTTTGTTTTTGGGGGGTTTTTTTGGGTGTATTTTGGATAACAGTCCTTTCTCAGTTATGTGTTCTGTAAATATTTTTCCCAGTCTGTGTTATCTTCTCATCCTCTTGACATTGTCTTTTGCAGAGCAGAAGTTTTTAATTGTAATAAAGGCTGACTTATCAATTATTTCTTTCATGGATCATGCGTTTGGTGTTGTATCTAAAAAGTCATCACCATACTCAACATCATCTAGGTTTTCTCCTAGGAGTTTTATAGTTTTGCATTTTACATTTAGGTCTGTGGTCGATTTTGAGTTAATTTTTTGTGAAGACTGTAAGGTCTGCATCTAGATTCTTCTTTTTGGCATGCGGATATCCAGAACTGGCACCATTTGTTGAGGAGACTATCTTTACTCCATTGTATTGCCTTTGCTCCTTTGTCAAAGATCAGTTTACTGTATTTATGTGGGAATATTTCTGGGTTGTCTTTTTGTTCCATTGATAAATTTGTCCATTCTTACCCCAATACCACTCTGTCTTGTTACTGTTTACTGCTTTCTTTTTTTTTTTCCTCTTCATTCCTTACTGTATTTCTGAGTTATTATCTAGAATAATTTTCCCTGTGCCTGAAAAATATACCTTTTAGAATCCCGTCTTTTGTAGACAGATACTTTATCCTATGCAACACCCCGGTCTTGTACTTCTGTGGCTGTGAGTTGTGTGTTTTTCCATTTTTGGCACCTGTGAATTTCCCTTCATTTTCCCTTGGCTATGTATTAAAATTTTTTTGTTCCTGTTTTATTCAGCATTTCTGCATATTTGTTTAGGCAGTATAGTTGTTAAAAACACATCTTTGTCAACACTACATTGTCACTCTTTTTATTTTATTTTATTTTTATTTTTTTTTATTTTTTATTTTTTTGCGTTACACGGGCCTCTCACTGCTGTGGCCCCTCCCGCTGCGGAGCACAGGCTCCGGACGCGCAGGCCCAGCGGCCATGGCTCACGGGCCCAGCCGCTCCGCGGCATGTGGGATCCTCCCAGACCGGGGCACGAACCCGCGTCCCCTGCATCGGCAGGCGGACTCCCAACCACTGTGCCACCAGGGAAGCCCCGTCACTCTTTTTAATTTTAGCCAGTTTGGTGGGTGTGAGGTGGTATATGAAATGTGGTTTTAATTTGTATTTCCCCAGTGACTAACAGTGTTGAGCCTCCATTTTTTGTGCTTTAGCTAAATTTTTTTGGATCTCCAGTTTTATTCTGCTTCATGGTAGATTTTTATTTGGGGGGGAGTGTAAATTTTCTTCTGCTTTGAAGTTTTTTTTTTTTTTTTAACATCTTTATTGGAGTATAATTGGTTTACAATGGTGTGTTAGTTTCTGCTTTACAACAAAGTGAATCAGTTACATATATACATATGTTCCCATATCTCTTCCCTCTTGCGTCTCCCTCCCTCCCACCCTCCCTATCCCACCCCTCTAGGTGGTCACAAACCACCTAGCTGATCTCCCTGTGCCATGCTGCTGCTTCCCACTAGCTATCCACCCTACGTTTGGTAGTGTATATATGTCTATGCCACTCT
>NC_041218.1:22367118-22367749 GCF_002837175.3 Physeter macrocephalus
CAGTGTCTTATACTTTTCTGCATACAGGTCTTTTGTCTCCTTAGGTAGGTTTATTCCTAGATATTTTATTCTTTTTGTTGCAATGGTAAATGCGAGTGGTTTTTTTTGGGGGGGTACGCGGGCCTCTCACTGTTGTGGCCTCTCCCGTTGTGGAGCACCGGCTCCGGATGTGCAGGCTCAGCGGCCATGGCTCACGGGCCCAGCTGCTCCGCGGTATGTGGGATCCTCCCGGACCGGGGCACGAACGCGTGTCCCCTGCATCGGCAGGCGGACTCTCAACCACTGCGCCACCAGGGAAGGCCTGGGAGTGTTTTCTTAATTTCACTTTCAGATTTTTCATCATTAGTGCATAAGAATGCCAGAGATTTCTGTGCATTCATTTTGTATCCTGCTACTTTACCAAAATAATTGATTAACTTTAGTAGTTTTCTGGTAGCATCTTTAGGATTCTCTATGTATAGTATCATGTCATCTGCAAACAGTGACAGCTTTACTTCTTTTCCGATTTGGATTCCTTTAATTTCTTTTTCTTCTCTGATTGCTGTGGCTAGAACTTCCAAAACTATGTTGAATAATAGTGGTGAGAGTGGGCAACCTTGTCTTGTTCCTGATCTTAGTGGAAATGGTTTCA
>NC_041218.1:22369552-22369672 GCF_002837175.3 Physeter macrocephalus
TTCCCTTGTGTGTTATTTCTTGTTTTTCCCTTGCTGCTTTTAATATGTTTTCTTTGTATTTAATCTTTGATTGATTAATATGTGTCTTGCTGTGTTTCTCCTTGGATTTATCCTGTATGG
>NC_041218.1:22370172-22370346 GCF_002837175.3 Physeter macrocephalus
GGAAGACTTTTAATCACAGTTTCAACTTCAGTGCTTGTGATTGGTCTGTTCATATATTCTGTTTCTTCCTGGTTGAGTCTCGGCAGGTTGTGCATTTCTAAGAATTTGTCCATTTCTTCCAGGTTGTCCATTTTATTGGCATACAGTTGCTTGTAGTAATCTCTAATAATCCTT
>NC_041218.1:22372340-22413877 GCF_002837175.3 Physeter macrocephalus
TTGTTTTTGGTGTCTGTCCCCAGTGGCTAAGGTTGGTTCAGTGGGTTGAGTAGGTTTCCTGGTTGAGGGGACTAGTGCCTGTGTTCTGGTGGATGAGGCTGGATCTTGTCTTTCTGGTGGGCAGGTCCACTTCTGGTGGTGTGTTTTGTGGTGTCGGTAGCCTTATTATTATTTTAGGCAGCCTCTCTGCTAATGGATGGGGCTGTGTTACTGTCTTGCTAGCTGTTGGGCATAGTGTTCAGCACTGTAGCTTGCTGGTCATTGAGTGAAGCTGGGTCTTGGTGTTGAGATGGATATCTCTGGGAGATTTTTGCCATTTGATATTACGTGGAGCTGGGAGAGCTCTTGTGGACCAGTGTCCTGATGTTGGTTCTGCCACCTCAGAGACACAGCCCTGACGCCTGGCTGGAGCACCAAGAGCCTTTAATCCACATGGCTCAGAATAAAAGGGAGAAAAAATAGATAGAAAGAAGGAAGGAAGGAAGGTTGGAAAGAAAGAAAGAGGATAAAATAAAGTAGGATAAAATAAAATAAAGTTATTAAAATAATAAATAATTATTAAGAAGAAAAATTTTAAAAAGTAAAAAAAACAAAAAAAACCGGGACGGTCAGAACCCTAGGACAAATGGTGAAAGCAAAGCTATACAGAGAAGATCTCACACAGAAGCATACACATACACACTCACAGAAAGAGAAAAAGGGGAAAAAATAATATATTTTGCTCCCAAAGTCCACCTCCTCAATTTGGGATGATTCATTGTCTTTTCAGGTATTACACAGATGCAGGGTATATCAAGTTGATTGTGGAGCTTTAATCCGCTGCTCCTGAGACTGCTGGGAGGGATTTCCCTTTCTCTTCTTTGTTCACACAGCTCCGGGTGCTCAGCTTTGGATTCGGCCCCGACTCTGCGTGTAGGTCGCCTGAGGGCGTCTGCTCTTCGCTCAGACAGGACGGGGTTAAAGGAGAAGCTGATTCGGGGGCTCTGGCTCACTCAGGCCGGGGGGAGGGAGGGGCACGGATGCGGGGCGAGCCTTCGGCGGCAGAGACCGGCATGACCTTGCACCAGCCTGAGGCGCGCCGTGTGTTCTGCCGCAGAAGTTGTCCCTGAATCCCAGGACCCTGGCAGTGGCGGGCTGCACAGGCTTCCGGGAGGGGAGGTGTGGAGAGTGACCTGTGCTCGCATCCAGGCTTCTTGGTGGCTGCAGCAGCGGCCTTAGCGTCTCATGCCTGTCTCTGGTGTCCGCGCTGATAGCCGAGGCTCGCGCCTGTTTCTGGAGCTCCTTTGAGTGGCGCGCTTAATCCCCTCTTCTCTCGCACCAGGAAACAAAGAGGCAAGAAAAAGTCTCTTGCCTCTTTGGCAGCTCCATACTTTTTCCCGGACTCCCTCCCAGCTAGCCGTGGTGCACTAACCCCTTCAGGCTGTGTTCACGCAGCCAACCCCAGTCCTCTCCCGGCTTCCGACCAACCGAAGCCCGAGCCTCAGCTCCCAGCCCCCTCCTGCCTCTGCGGGTGAGCAGACAAGCCTCTCGGGCTGGTGAGTGCTGGTCAGCACCGATCTTCCGTGCAGGAATCTCTCCGCTTTGCCCTCCGCACCCTGTTACTGCACTCTCCTCCGTGGCTCTGAAGCTTCCCCCCTCTGCCACCCACAGTCTCCGCCCGCAAAGGGGCTTCCTAGTGTGTGGAAACCTTTCCTCCTTCACAGCTCCCTCCCACTGGTGCCACGTGTAGATGTATTTCTGATGTATCTGTGGGGAGGAAGGTGATCTCCGCGTCTTAATCTTCCGCCATCTTCCGCTGACACCTGCTCTGAAGTTTTGATTGTCTTTTTTTTTTTTTTGCTTTCTTCTCATTGTAGCTTCATATGTATGTGATATGCCTCATTATCTGCCCCATGCTGCCTTTCTCATTCTGGGGTGATTTTTTTCTGTGTTTAATCACCATGAGAATCCTCACTCTGTTCTGCCTGTTCCTTAATGGGCTCAGTAGTTTCCAACAGATCCTTTGTACAGCTTGGACTCTGGAGCTGGGTCTGATGTATTTGAGAGTCACTACTTATAAGAAATTTGAAGTTACTTGGTAGAGAATGAGGCTGGACAGGCTAGAGGAACCAAGGCTTTGAGCATTGAGTATGAGTGTTTATGAATAAAATCGGAGATCCAGGTGAGGAGAAAGGGTGGGCGAAAGTTTATTTAACAATTCTTTTGGATCCAAGTATCCATCTAGAAATCTTGATAATTGAAAGTAGTAGTTGTACAACCACAAATACCTTAAGGAAAAATATGCTGAACTGAGGAAAACACAGAGTCTGCTTATCTCTCTTTATATATTTTTAAAGAATTTAAAAAATACATTTTCTAGGACAAGGCTTTAGCACTTTGAAAAACCTGTCTTTGGATTCACATTGTCAGAGTCACAGTTTGGGTCTTTCTGTATAAAGACCCATGTAATTAACTGAATTTTTGAATTTTAATCTAGGTGTTTTCTACTGTTAGTGCATCAATTACTTGCGTTTAGGAAATACTAGAATTTTGAATATTTTCTCATCCAGGCCTTTTTTTCTTTATTTTCTTTTTTGGCCATGCCTTGCGGCATGCAGGATCTTAGTTCCCTGACCCGGGATTAAACCCAGGCCCCTGCGTTGGGAGTGAGGAGTCTTAACTGCTGGACCTCCAAGGAAGTCCCCTCATCCAGGCACTTTTAAAAGGACTTTTTTGGGTAGATGAGAATCTTTTTAAGAATAGCTATCTAAATATATTTACTTGGGGTCCTCACTTCAAACTGTTTAAAAAACCATTTCCTTATGAATAACCTGTTGCCTTTTATAAATAATTTTTCAGCAAACATTGAGAAGAATGTGCTACCTTACTATCAAAGAAATGGCTACCATCTCTGAGGATGTCATAATTGTCACAAGCAGGTATGTGAATAGTTAAAACCTAGGATGTGATACTTACATATTTAGTGGAGTATTTGGTGTTCTCTTTCTGTTAATTTTACTTTTTGACTGTAAGAAAGCCAGTAGGAATTTAAAAGAACATAATGTCTTAAGGCATTCTTTTCTAAAATGTGGTTGTCATGTGAAAACCATCTCTGTCTAATAAAGCTGAGAAAGAAGTCACAAAGGATAATACTGATAGATTTGATTACACTTTAAAATGTCATAAAAATATATAAACAAAACTAAAAAGTAAATGATACATTGAAATAAAATATTTATTTATTAAAAAAAATTATAGTTGATTTATGAAAAAAATATAACAAGTACATCAAAAGGCTAACATCTGTAATATATAAAGAACTCTTATACTTCAAAAAAATCCAAGTGATACTTCATAAAATAATCAATATAAAGGATCTTAATATCTTTAGTCATTCTCACTAGTAACCAGAAAATGTAATTAAAAATTCAAGAATGAGTTACAGTATTTTGTTGTTGTTTTTTGTGCTTTTAAAATTCAATTTATTGGGCTTCCCTGGTGGCGTGGTGGTTGCGCGTCCGCCTGCCGATTCAGGGGGACCGGGTTCGTGCCCCGGTGTGGGAGGATCCCGCGTGCCGCGGAGCGGCTGGGCCCGTGAGCCGTGGCCGCTGGGCCTGCGCGTCCGGAGCCTGTGCTCCGCAACGCGAGAGGCCACAGCAGAGGAAGGCCCGCATACCACAAAAAAAAAAAAAAAAAAAAAAAATTCAATTTATTTAAACTAAAAAAAAAAACAACTCCCCCATTTCTCCCACCCCGCCAGTCCCTGCCTCTGGGAAACCACTAATCTGATCTCTGTATCTATGTACCTATGAGCCTGGTTTTATGTATATATTTATTTATTTAGATTCCACATATAAGAGAGATCATATGGTATTTGTCTCTCTCCGTCCGACTTATTACACTTAGCATAATGCTCTCAAGGTCCATACATGTTGTCACAAATGTCAAGATTTCATTCTTTTTTAATGGCCGAATAATATTCCATTGCATATATGTACCACAATTTCTTTATCCATTCATCTGTTGATGGACACTTAGGTTGTTTCCATATCTTGGCTAATGTAAATAATGCTGCAGTGAACATGGGAGTGCATATATGTTTTTGAATTAATGTTTTCTTCAGATAAATACCCAGAAATGGAATTGCTGGATCACATGGTAGTTCTATTTTAATATTTTGAAGAACGTCCAAACTGTTTTCCATAGTGGCTGTACCAATTTACATTCCCACCAGCAGTGCAGAGGGTTCCCTTTTCTTCATGTCCTAAACAACACTTGCTGTTTCTATGTTTTTTTTTTTTTTTGTGGTACATGAGCCTCTCACTGTTGTGGCCTCTCCCGTTGCGGAGCACAGGCTCCGGACGCGCAGGCCCAGCGGCCATGGCTCACGGGCCTAGCTGCTCTGCGGCATGTGGGATCTTCCCAGACGGGGGCACGAACCCGTGTCCCCTGCATCGGCAGGTGGACTCTCAACCACTGCGCCACCAGGGAAGCCCCTGTTTCTATCTTTTTGATAGTAGCCGTTCTAACAGGTGTGAGGTGATAGCTCATTGTGGTTTTGATTTACATTTTCCTGGTGATTAATGATGCAGAGCATCTTCTCATGTACTTTTTGGCCATCTGTATGTCTTCTTTGGAAAAATGTCTGTTCACATCTGCCCATTTTAAATCAGATTGTTTTATTGCTTTGAGTTTATGAGTTCTTTATAAATTTTGAAAAATTATAATATTTTGCCAATCAAATTGGCAAAAAAAGGCAGTCAGTACTTGTAAGGGATATTGATATTCTTGTATACAGGAGGTAGAATAATAAATTGATTCAGTTTTTTTAGAAAGCAGTGTGGCAGCATTTGTTGAATGTTTGAAAGGGTTTTTCCCTTTGATCCAGTAATTCCACATCTATGGAATTATCCGCAGAAAACAATCAGAGATAGCACAGAACTACTTATATACAATGATGCTTATTGCAACACTGTTTTCACTAGCAAAAAGGAAAAAACAACTTGAATGTCTGACATTGTTAAAAATGTTCTAATTAATCATGTTATAGTCGTATTATGAAATATTTTTATTTTTTGAATATATTTTTGAGACACCTTTAATGATGTGGAAAAGTCTTCAATAAAGTGCTAAATGAAAGTTGGATTCAAGTCTGTGTATTCCCTGTAGTCTCTTTTAAAAATATTCTAAGTATGTATATAAAAATATATGATTGGATATCCACTGATATATTACCAGTAAGTTATCTCTGGGTGTTTGGAATTGCGGTTATTTATTTTCTTTAAACTTTTGATAATTTCCAAATGTCCTAGAATGAGTATGTATAATTCAGAGTCCTAAGATATATAACATGTTATTTAGAAAATAGTCATTAACAGTTATTAATATATAATTATAGTTAATAGTTACTAATTATAACTCATTCAAGTGAATCTGGTATTTGTACAAGAAAATAAATTTTGGATGAGGGTACTTAACGTTTAACCAGCAGTTGCGTTGAATGTAGTTTCATAATATTAGTAAAGCTTTCAGCTGAAAATAATACAAAGCCAGAATTAAATAGTAACAAACAAAATAAGCACAGAGTAGCTGGTGTTGGTTCAGTAGTTCAGTAGTGTCAGGGCTGGTGTCTCTTAAATTCTTTGGGACATCCTTACATTATTGCAAAATAAGATGCCTGAATTACTGGCAGTGCACCATTCAAGGTGGGAGGGGTACCGGGAAGGGGGCCAGAGAGAGCCAGCACTGTCTGCCCCGTTTATCAGGTATGCAAAAGCTTTTCCCAAGGCAATTTTTAGATTTTATTTGGCACAGCTGCGTTATGACTAACCTTAGGAGGCCAGGAAAGTGAGTATATAGCTTTTATAGCCCAAGGGGCGGGCTTGGGAGAAGGGAGGGTATTAAAAATGGGTGTTGGATTAGTCAGCTAACAGTGTGTGGCACAAATACAAAACAAAAAATTCTTCACTTAGATTGCTAGATTCACTAAATATTGGAAAAATTAAAAATAGATTAATCAACTGTTGATTGAGGGTTTTTCGTTCCTTGGTTTAGCTGTTAATACTTCGATCTGAGTCCTGTTAGGCCGCTTTGAATTATGGTTTGCTTCTCATTTGTTTTAAGTGATTAGTAGATGTAGTAGGCAGAATAATGCCCCCTCCACCCCCAAGATATCCCTGTCCTAATTCCTAGGACCTGTGAATACGTTACATTACATGGCAAAGGGGAATTAAAGTTGCTAATCAGCAGATAGGGAGAGTATCCTGGATTATCCAGGTGGGCCCAATATAAGGATAAGAGTCCTTAAAAGTAGAAGAGGGAGGCAGAAGAAAAGGGTCAGTAAAGAGATGTGATGATGGAAGCCGGCTCAGAAGGATGCACTGTAGTTGCTGGAGTTGGAGATGGTGGAAGGGGGCCATAAGCCAAGGAATATGGGTGATGTGTAGAAGCTGGAAAAGGCAAGGAAATAGATTTACTCCTACAGCCTCCAAAAAGGAATGCCATGCTGCTGACACCTTGATTTTAGCCCAGTGAGACCTGTGTTGGACCTCACCTTACAGAACTGTAAGGTAAAGAAATGAATGTTGTCTTAAGCCTCTAAGTTTGTGGTAATTTTTTACAGCAGCAATAGAAAACTAACAGATTTTTGCAATATTTAAGTATCAAATCAATACATTGTATACCATAAAGTTACACAATGTTATATGTCACGTATCTCAAAACTAGAAAAAAAAACTAATAGAGATTTTGGTACCTGGAAGTGGGGTGCTGCTGTAACAAATACCTAAAAATGTGGAAGTGGCTTTGTGATTGGGCAGTGAGCAGGTGCTGGAAGAGTTTTGGGGAACATGATAGAAAAAGACTACACTGCCTTGAACAAACTGGTAGAAATATGGGCGTTAATGACTCTGATAGACTCAGAAGGAAGTGAGGAGCAGGATAGAGAAAACATTTATCATACAGCATTGTGAACAGACTGTTGGTAGAAATATGGACATTAAAGGTGTTGCTGGTGAAGGCTCAGAAGAAAATGAGGAAGGTATTGGAAACTGGAGGGAAGGGGATCCTTGTTATATTGTGGCAGAAAGCTTAGTGGCATTGTATCCTGCAGTTAGGTGGAAAGCAGGGCTTGTAAGCAATGAATTTGGGTATTTAACTGAGATTTCCAAGCAGAAAGTTGAGGTGTGCTTGGTTTCTTTTTGCCACTTGTAGTAAAATTTGAGAGTAGGGTAATAAATTGAGGAGAGACCTGTTAAACATGAACCAGGAGATCTTGATAAATACCAAATCATTACGTTGTACACCTGAAACTAATATAATGTATGTCAATTACATCTCAAAAAACAAAAATAAACCAGGAGTTGTTGATTTTGGAAATTGTCAGCCTACCAGAATGGCAAAGAATGCTAAAATCAAGAGATGTGTGTTGGGAAAGCCTTCTCTAGAGAAAAAATCAGAGTTACTCTACAGCCTTTTCCTGAAACCTCAGAAAGATTAAAAGGTCAGTGTATTCACTCACACAAAACACTGAGAGATGAAGGGTGTGACTCATAGATTCCCTCAGCATCTAAGCGGAAGCCAAAAATAGAGGTGGGATTATCTAGGCAAAATCTGTGGAGGAGCCTCTTGTCTAGTGGAGTGAATCTCTTTACGAATATGGTAGTCCCGCAAGGCTCTTGAGAATCTTATACCAGCAGAAACACTGCCAGCTTGGACTGAAAGGAACAGAGAGGTGAAGTGAAAGAAGGCTATCAGAGCCCCAAAATTCTACAGGCAGGAGACAGGCTGATAAGACTCCTCAGCTTTAAACAGAAGCTGCCCTTTATAAAAAGGAAGGATGGCTCAGAGGGCGGAGGCCTATAAGGTAGAGCTTAGAACCTTAGTGAATTCTGCCATGACTTGAAACCTCTTCCCGTTTGCCTGGCTGGATTTCAAAATTGCTTGGGACCAGTAACTCTTTTTTATCCTTCCATTTTCTCTTTTTGAACAGGAATGTCTGTATGTGTTATCCTATGGCAGTCCCATCTTTGTGTTTCAGAGCAGGGAACTTGTTTTTTAGTTTCACATGTCCATGCATGGAGAGGAATTTTGCCTCAGGATAAATTATACCCAATCTCACCCATCCCTGATTTAGATGATTTTTTTTTTTTTTTTTTTTTTTTTGTGGTATGCGGGCCTCCCTCTGCTGTGGCCTCTCCCGTTGCAGAGCACAGGCTCCGGACGCGCAGGCTCAGCGGCCATGGCTCACGGTCCCAGCCGCTCCACGGCATGCGGGATCCTCCCAGACCGGGGCGTGAACCCGGTTCCCCTGCATCGGCAGGCGGACGCACAACCACTGCGCCACCAGGGAAGCCCCTAGATGATTTTTGATGATAAGATTGGGACTTTTGAGTTGGGTGAGATTTTGGCCTATTTTTTTTTTTTTTGACTGCACCGCACGGCATGTGGGATCTTAGCTCCCCAGCCAGGGATTGAACCTGCGCATTGGAAGATGGAGTCTTAACCACTGGACTGCCAGGGAAGTCCTGAGATTTTGGACTTTGAGTTGATGCTATAATGTGTTGATTTGGGGGGGATCTTGGGATAGGGTGAATATATTTTGCCTATGAGATGGATGCAGCCCTGCTGACATGATGATTTTAGCCCAGTGAGACCTAAGTTGGAATTCTAGCCCATAGAACTGTAAGATAATAAATACATTTTTGTTGTTTTAAGCCACTAATTGTGGTCATTTGTTATAGCAGGAATAGAAAACATATATTAGATGACCATTCTACATACATAGACAATTGTGTTAGCTTGGTAAGAAATCATGGATATTGAGAAAACCTGAAGGCAGACACTTCACAAAAGAGTATATACAGATAGCCAATAAGCACATGGAAATGTTCTCAATATTATTAGTCATCAAGGAAATGAAGATTGAAACCTCAGTGAAATACCTTTTCATACTCACTAAAATGGTTAAAATAGAAAAGCCTGACAGTACCAAAATCAACAAGCCTGCTCCAATACCAAGTATGGAACTTGGTGTATGGAACAGTTGAAGCTCTCCTACATTGTAGGTGGGAATGTAGAATGAATGAAACAACCACCGCAGAAAAAGTTTGGCAGTTTCTTTTTTTTTTTTTTTTTTTTTTTTGGCGGTACACGGGCCTCTCACTGCTGTAGCCTCTCCTGTTTGCGGAACACAGGCTCTGGACACACAGGCTCAGCGGCCATGGCTCACAGGCCCAGCTGCTCCGCGGCATGTGGGATCTTCCCGGACCGGGGCATGAACCCGTGTCCCCTGCATCGGCAGGCGGACTCTCAACCACTGCGCCACCAGGGAAGCCCTGGCAGTTTCTTATAAAGTTAAACATATACCTACCCTGTGACCAGTAATTCCACTGCTAAGTATTTACCCAAGGAAATGAAAATCTTTGGCCACGAAAAAGACTGTGTAAGAATTTCATTGCAGCTTTGTGATAGCCCTAAACCAGAAACAACCCAAAAGTTCATCAACAGGAGAATGGTTAAACCAGCTGTGTTATATTAATACAGAGGATCACTACTCAGCAATAAAAAGGAACAAATTGCTGTTTCAAGCAACAACACAGATACATTCCTAAAATAATACGTTGGAACAAAAGAATACATGCTGGATGATTTTATTTATATAAATTTTAAGACCAGTCAAAACTCAGTTGTGGTGACAGAAACCAGAAGTCTGGAACATTGGAGGAAACTGACTGGAAGTGGGCATGAGGGAACTTTCTGAGGTGATGGAAGTGTTCAGTATTTTATTTTGGGTAAAGGTTATATGAGTGATCACAATTGCCATCTAACTGAACACTTAAGCTGGCATTTTTATTGTATATAAATTTACAACTCAGTTAACAAAAAGAAAAACATGAAGAGATTTAGTGACTTAAGGATGGTCAAGTATATTGACAATCTGGTTATACTGTTCCACCCCCGTCTGATGAGACTCACCAGTGAAAAGCTGCATCTGAAGATTGCTTAGAATTCTGGAAATGAGTCCTGAGGAATGACCCATAACTCACATGGGGAGTATCATGGGGGAATGGGTTTCAGTATGTGATTAGTTACATCCCTAGTCTCAGAAAATCGAATGAATGGTTCATAGGCCATGGTTTAGGAAGAAATAAAGGGGCTGTAGAAACGGCTGTCTGGCAGGCAGTTGTGATATCAGTTGTGGGAATAATGTGAGGATTTGGGCAGGGGGAGGATAATACTTAGCTTCCTGAGGGAACCAAGAAGCTAAGACCATCCACAGACTTGGTAAGAAATATTCAAGCCTGAAGCAACTTTTCTATTTGAATGGTGCTGCTGTCCCTGACATTATGTCTGCCAGGACTTGGTGTAGAGCAAGAAAGGAAATGAGATACTATTCTAATCTGACTTAGCCACCACTGTAGTGAAACTTCTCTCTCAAAGATTTCCAGTAATCTCTTAATTGCAAAATCCCAAAGCTGATTTTTCAGTCTGTATTTTAATTGACCTCTCTCTTAGTTTTAATATGGTTAAACCCTCCCTGAAGTTCTACTGTCTTTGGCTTTCAGAACCACGGTCCTGAATTTCCTCCCATCTCTGATTATTCCATTTTATTCTTCCACAGAAGTGGCTGTTTTATTCTGCCTGTCACCCTAAATATTGGCATTCCCTGGGGTTCACATCAATGCTTTTGCCATTTCCCAAACTCATCGTGCTATTTGATACCCTGTATCACTCTACATGTTTCTCCCTGTGCCTGCATTTATCCTATTTCCTTTTCCACAAAGCTCAAACAGCATTTTACGTATTGATTTTCCTGTTCTTGACAGGTTAGTCATTGTCTCTTCTGCTGTTCTTATAACACTTTGTTTTAACCTCTATTCTAGTGTTTAGTACATTGTGCTGTAATGATTTGTTTACATGTTTTTCTACCCTCTGTACTGTTAGTTCCTTGAGAGCAAAAATTATATCATATATGACTTTGTATCATTAATTCTTAGAAAAGTGCCTTGCATGTATTAGACACACATTAAAAGTTTGTTTCATGAATTAAGCATAGGATAATCCATTTTCTCACTTCAGTTAAGGGGGCTGAAATCATAAGGATTATCTGTCTCTCTCTATCTCAAGGCAGCACTCGCACATATGAAGAAGTGGAGAAATATGGGTGTATTAGTTGGGTTTCTCCAGACAACAGAACTAATAGGATATATATAGATATATAGAAAGAGATTTACTATGAAGGATTGGCTCACGCAGTTATGGAGGCTAAGCCCCATAATCTGCTCTCTGTAAACTGGAGGCCCAGCAAAGCCAGTGGTATAGTTCCAGACCAGACCTGAAGGTCTGGGAACCAGGAGTCCTAATTTCCCAGGGCAGGAGAAGATGGATGTCCCAGCCCAAGCAGAGAGCAAATGCTCCCTTCCTCTGCCTTTTTATTCTATTCAGGCTCCTAACGGATTACATGATGCCCATTCATATTGGTGAGGGTGATCTTCTTTACTCAGCTTACTGATTCAAATGCCAGTCTTCTGGAAGCACACTCATAGACACACCCAGAAATAATGTTTTACCAGTTATCTGGGCATCCCTTAACTCGGTGAAGTTGACACAGAAAATTAACCATCACTATGGGTTTAATGGGAGTTGAGAAACCTTTCTGTATCCTGCCTCTTTCCTGCCCATTTGATAAGCAGACTGCCCTGATTTATTTGGATTCATACTTATTCTCTTTTAAAATGAAATTGTGGAAAACTTTTGAGAGAAAATCATGAAAATGATGCCAAGTCATAAAACTCCTTTCTCCAAAGCCTAATGAAATGAACACCAATGAGTAAAAGGGAAAGTCAGGGGACTTCTGATTCTAGCCAAGATAGAGTAAGGCCACGGCAGGCCATGTCTCCCAATGATCACAACAAAAACCTGTGGACAAAAGTACAGCAAGTGACTACCTGAGGCCTTTGAAAACTGAATAATAACTGTGAATTTGAGGAGAGAAAACAGTAATTAATGAATAACCAGTGTGGTAACAGTGAGTTTCATGTTTATTTTTCCTCTTTATACCCCACGTTTGACCCAAGAGCAGGCTAATTGGAGAACTGTACAGTGGGAGGAGTCAACAAAGGCAGAAGCCCATCTCTCTAGCCTGAGCACAAGTTAAAGAAAAGACCCCTGCAAGCTGGAGAGCATGGGGGAGAATCCTTGTTTGCTTGTTATTATTTTTTTGTTTATTTTCTGGTCCTGCCTTGAGGCCAGCCCTAGTTGTGGAACACTACTATGACGTGACAGCAGTATTTCAGACACGTGAAACCCTGAGATAAGACCTGTCTCTGAGAAAATGGGCCCCTGGCATGTGAAGAGTGGGGGGAAATCCACGTTACAGTTGACCCTTGCAACAGGAGTTTTGAGCTGTGCGGGTCCACTTACACACGGATCCTGAGGAACCACGTATAGGGAGAGCTGAATATAAGTTATATTCAGATTTTCGACTGTGTGGAGGGTTGGCACCCCTAACCCCTGCATTGTTCACGGGTCAACTGTATTTTTTTTTCCTTCCTTCTTTTATCTCTTTGTCTTGAGGGCTTGCTTCCAAAGAATTGTGGAGTAGCATAGGGAGCTAAAACTCTGAGAGAATCTCATATTTCTGGTGAGAAGAACTGGGAAAAGGAGTCCTTGAGAGCCAGAGAGTGTGGGAGAAATGACATGCACAGAAGGCCACGCAGAACTTGAGATCTGAAACTGCCTTGAGTGCTTGGTAAAACAAAAGTCAGCATTCCTCCGAGGCTTTTAACAGGACTCAGAGTCTCATGACATAATATTCAGAATCTCCAGATACAATCCAAAATGAGTCAACCAGGAAAGTCTGACCAATTCTCAAGGGAAAAGATAATCAATAGATGCCAACCCTCTTATTACCTAGATGTTGGGATTATTAAAGACTTGAAGCAGCTAATACAACCATGCTCCATAAAGGTGAACACTCTTGAAATGAACAGAAGAATAGAAATTCTCAGCAGAGAACTATATATATAAAAAAGAACCAACTGAAAATTTTAGAAATGACAAAGTACAACATGCAAAATAAAAAAATTCATTGGCTGGGCTCAATAGTAGAATAGAGATGTCAGAGGAAAGCGTCAGTGAACTTGAAAGTAATTCAGTAGAAATAATTCCAATTAAGAATAAAGAGAAAAAAGATGGAAAACAAAAACAAACAGCCCCACTGACCCATGGGACTGTATCAAAAGGTCTTACATTCATGTCATTGGAGTCCCTGAAGAAGAGGAGAGAGGGATTGGTGCAGAAAATTTTTGAAGAAATTATAGCTGAAAACTTCCAAATTTGGGGAAAGATATAACTTTACAGATTCAAGAAGCTCAGTGAAGCATATGCAATATAAACTCAAAGGAATCCACACCCAGATCATAACGAAACTGCTGCAAACCAAAGATAAAGGAAAACTCTTGAAAGCAGTTTGAGAAAAATGACTCATTACATATAAGGAAACTTGAGTTTAAAATACCGTGGGAGGACTTCCCTGGTGGCACAGTGGATAAGACTCCACGCTCCCAACGCAGGGGGCCTGGGTTTGATCCCACGTGCATGCTGCAGCTAAGAGTTTGCATGCCACAACTAAGGAGGCTGCGTGCTGCAACTAAAGAGCTGGCTAGCTGCAACTAAGGAGCTCTCCTGCTGCAACTAAGGAGCCGGTGAGCCTCAACTGAAGGAGCCCTGGAGCTCCAACGGAGGAGCCCACATGCTGCAACTAAGGAGTCCACCTGCCGCAACTAAGACCTGGTGCAACCAAATAAATAAATATTTTGAAAAAATACTGTGGATTTCTCATCAGAAAACACAGAAGTTGGAAGATGGTGGAACACCGTTGTTTAAGTGCTGAAACAAAAGGAAATGACAACCCAGTATTCTGTATCCACAAAAAATATCTTTCAGGAGTGAAAGTGAAATAAAGACTTCCTCAGATGAAGGTAAATCAAGAGTATTTGTCACCAGCAGACCTACTCTGAAGGAAATATTAAATGAAGTGTTTTAGGCTGAAGGGAAATGATACTACATCTTTGTAGTACTGAAAGAAAACAAAAAGCACAATTGTTAACCCAGAATTCTGTGTCCAGCAAAAATAGCTTTCAAAAACAGTTGGTATAAAAGCAATTTCAGACATGAAAAAGCTGAAAGATTTAATCTGTAGCTTTTTTTTTTTCTTCTAAGGTCTATGGACCTAAATATAAAACCTAAAGCTAGAAAGCCTCTAAAAGAAAACATGGAAAAATCCTTGTGACCTTGAATTAAGCAAAGATTTTTGAGATATAACGTCAAACGCTTGATCCATAAAGAAAACAAAAAGACAAACCACAGACTGGAAGAAAATACTTATAAATTATATATAATAAAGGACTGGTATCTAGGTCATATAAAGAGCTTTCAAAATTCAATAATGAGAAAGCAATACAATAAAAAAAGTGTAAAATCTGTGAATAGACACCACTAAAGAAGATATATACATGGCAAATAAAGCAAATGAAAAGATGTTCAACCTTGTTAGTCATTAGGGAAGTTCAATTTAAAACCACAATGAGATACCACTATACATCTTTCGGTTGACTAAAAATTAAATAGACTGACTTTAGCAAATATTACTAAGGATGAGGAGGAATTGGATCTCCGGTAGGAATGTAAAGGGGTGAAATCATGTTAGAAAACATTTTTGCAGTTTCTTAAAAAGTTAAACATGAACCTACCATAAGATCCAGTTCGTTCACTTCTAGATATTAACCCAGGTGAAATGAAGCAAAAGTTAAATGGAACCTTTTGGGGTATAGAGATTTGGAACGAGCATTATGTCCAATGTTTCCATGAAAAGGGGGCTGAACAAATAGCAAGTTCAGCAATTTATCTGAATCTTTTAGAGTGCTGACACTGATATCTCAGAGTAACCAACTGGCTCAAAACCTAAAGAGAGACCAGAGCTTACAGGGTTAGATGAGATGTGAGCCCTGGTTTACTGGACAAGATGTGTCTGATACCAGTAAGAAGAGTTCAGCTGGGCTGATTGCTGAATTGGTGGAGACTGAGTATACACTATCTAGAGAGAGTGAAGCCCCTCGGTGCCACAAATACAGGGCGGTCTGAGCCTTTATAGGCTTGTTGGTTCTTCTCCATGGACCCAACCGAGCCCTTATAGAGCATTTGGGAGAGTCCTGAGGGAGGCTCTCCCTCAGGGTAAAGAACTGGGAGCAGGGAATAGCAGCTACCCTGGCAGGGATATTGACTTGCCCTTGGATCCTTTTCCTCCGTTTCCCCTCTGAAAGAAAAGCCTTAAGCTATAGGAGGAATGGCAACACACACTCATCTTTAGATACTGGTGAAAACTCATTGCAATTGTGGGAACGGAACAGGGGAAAAACTTTCTACCCCTGGGGGAGTGATAAGGATATGCACTGAGTCAACTGCAGTTCTAGAAGGGGCAGAAGTGAAGGCCACAACCCTAAGATCCCGGACAGGGTGCCTGCCTAAGACAGCCTTAATTAGAACAACAAAGAACAGCCTCCCATCCCTACCCACCCACTGCACTGAGGGATAAGTAAGTAACCTGCAAGAGACCAATCCTCTCTGAGGGGCTGGCGGAAGAAAATACCAAAAGCTGAGGGTAATCATTGAAAAAAAAAAATACTCTGTCACACCAGCCCTCAACCTAAACATAGGGTATCACTAGAGGAATTTGAAGCCAAGCTTGGGGAGCACTGAGTGTTAAAAGAGCAACAAGAAACCAAACCCAGTCCAACTCCCAAAGAGATTAATTCAAACCCCTGAGCTAATGGCTTAGCAGGAGGAAACGTGTCCCCACTTCAAGGCATGTAAACAATTTACTTCATCTCTGCTGTCCTACACGAGATGTTTGGCTTTCAACAACAAATTAGAAAGCCTAAGAAAAAACAAGAAAAAAAGAATACTCTCAAGAAACAAAGCAGTCAGCAGAACCAGTCACCACTATTCAACATTGTACTAGAGGTATTAAGCAATGCAGTTAGACAAGAGAAACCAATTTGACACATAAGAGTAAATTAACAAAGAAATAAACTCTCTGTTTTTAGATGATGTGGTAGAATACCTGGAAACCCTAGACAATGATAAAATGAACTCAAACAATAGAATTCAGTGGGGTAGCAGGATATAAAATTAACACATAGAAATCAGTAGCCTTTATGTAATCAAACGACACGCATAGAACCCCATTGCAACAACAACAAAGATTAAATACTTAGGAATAATTTTGACAAAAAATGCACAAAACTTGTAAGAGGAAGAAAAAATTTGAAGCCCTGAAATGCTCAAAGTATACTTGGACAGATGTAAAGGTATCCCCTGTTTTGAATAGGTCAGTTCAACGTTATAAAGATTTTAATCCTCCCTAAATTAATTTATAAATTCATTTCAATCCCAGTAAAAAATCCAACAGGTTATATTATAGTTAGAGAAGTTGATACTAAAGTTCATGTAGAAAAACAAACATGTAAGAATAGCCAGGAAATAACTGAAAAAGGGAAAACCGTGAGCAAGGACTAGCTCTACCAGTCAGTGAAATACTAAGGCCTGTACATTTAGAACAGTGTGGTACTGACACGTGAATAGACAAGGAGACCAGTGGAGTAAAATTGTGTGATGACTACGTAAAGTGTCAACTCGGCCGTGCTGATCTACATTTTTCAGAATTCTCTGTTACAAATGGAAAGTACAGAATCAGACCCAAGGACACATGGAAACTTAGTATATGACAAAGGTGGCATCTCTAATCACTGGGGGGTAAGCATGTACGTTTTAATACATGTTTCTGGGACAACTGAGTAGCCACTTAGAAAAAGATAAAATTAGAGTAGCCACTTAGAAAATGATAAACTTAGATCTGTATTTCACATCACATCATATACATGAGTAAATTCTAAAAAGATAAGGAGTATAAATTTTAAAAAAATGAAACCATACAAGTACTAGAAGAAAACATGAGTATATTCTTCTTTAACCTTGGTGTAGGGAAAAGTTTTGTACTTATGACTGAAATCCAGAGGCAATAAAAGGATTGATGAATTTGACTACATAATTTTTTTTAAATTGCATGACCCAAACACCATAAAATATAGATAGAATAAACCAGGGGTTTGCAGTAGGGCCAAGTTGTGGTATAAACAGTTATTCTTAATTTATTGTCATCGTATCCTATGTGACATTGCCATTCATTTTATGGCAAAAGCGGAGTGATAGTGGGCTCGTGACTAGGAGGGAGATGAGTAGTTTTATTTTACTGTGCTTCACCTAGGAGCAGATGGCCTGATCCTATAATGAGATGGCCTATTGAATGCTCAGCTGAGGTAGTAGGTTGGAGGAAGACTGTGAGGTTGGGGAATTCTCCTCCAAGATGCCATATATCCATTGAATCGATTGCCAGTGTATGGTACTGTCACCAAGAAATAGAATAGGCAGGTCCAGAAATCAAGAGGTGGAAGTAGGACTGGCTCCTCCAACCCTCACTCCCAGTGACTCACTTGTAGAATTTATGCTTCCCATTCTCACCCCGAATGTGGATTAGAGGTCCCGGTTCCCAGGGGACAATGTTTTCAAGGGGTGAAAAGGGGGAAGCATTTAACCCATTGACTCCTGGTTCCCGTGGGTTGTGGATTGTCTCCAGCACAGAAACATCCCACACTTCTGGATTCTACATGTCTGAGTAACAGGTTGGCAACCTAAGGCATCCCACACTGCAGAGTCAGAGCAACCGTGGGGCAGGAAGTGAGCCAGTTTGCACACTTGAAATGATGACTCCTATTGGGTCACTTTATGTTCTTCATGCTAGTGGACCAGCAGGTAATGAAAGGAGCTGCTATACTTGTAGAGGTAACTGACCTTGATCCCTATCAGGATCTAGGGTTGTTTCTATATAAAGGTGGCAGAGAGGACTGTATCTAGAATTCAAGGTGTTCACTTGAGTATATTTTTGTGTGTTCACGCATGGGAAAATGTTGACTAGGGACTAGGGAACAACCAACGGTCCAACCAGGGTAAATCCAACAACGGCTCAGATCCCTTGGCATAAAGGTTTGAGTCACCTACCAGACACATAACCAAGATGAGATGAAGTGCTGGCCAAGAGTGAGGGAAATAAAGAATGGGTGGTTATAGGAAGGAGATGATGAATATCAATTATGGCTTTGAAATGTGTTGTAGCACTATGGGTTGTACCATGTTCTACTTATCTTCCAGTCTCTTGTATAAATAGTGGATGGTTACCATCTTGAAGACTCAGTGATAGATTAGATTCAATGGAAGACATGTTCAAATGTGAGGGGTACAAAGGATGGGCTGTATTGGGTGCCACTTTTGAGCAACCTCCCGTTTCCTCAGCCTCATCTTTGGTTCCAGCTGTGGCTGTGGTCAACATTGCCATGTAGGGTCCAGCTCACTAGCATCGATAGTGCCTCACTTCAAGCATGTCCTGTGCGTTTTGCTTCCTGCCCTGCAATTTCTTGCACACTCACTGAACTCACGTGTGTGAGTTAACATGTGAACGTTAAGAGAATGGGGAGTTAACACTCTGGGGTTAAATCTCTACCAGGGGCTAAGAGCTAGTGGATACATTCTTTCCTTTACATCCCTTGTATGGTTTCTGAGATGTATTTCATTAGGCTCCTCAGAAGATTTGTCATTAAATAACCAGTTGCTTGTGGCATTGACACACTAGAGAAAACTTCTTTGGGTTGACTTTCCCTCCTCCTTTGTTTACTTCCTTATCTTTTACTTCTCCCTCAGAACACACTCCCAAATAAACTATCTGTATGTAAGCCTTTGCTGTCAGGGCAGCCCAAGCTAAACAGAAGTACAGAGCAGGGGTTGGCAAACTATGGCCCGTGGCCAAAACTGTTGCCTCATTTTTGTAAATAAAGTTTTATTGGAATGTAGCCATGCCTTTTTGTTTATGCATTACTATGGCTACTTCTGTGCCATCAGCAAGCCAAGGAGAGAGGACTCAGGAACCAAACCTGCCAAGCCTCAGTTTTTTAATCTAATTGGAAAAATGCAAATATTTGTGAAAAAGACTCGTTGATAAATTATTTATCCCCAAACAATGGAAATCTGTGCTACCATTAAAAAGATATTTTAAATATACTATTTAGATATTTTAATACATATAAATATCTAAAATTTTAAAACATCTGCCTATAAGGAAAGATTTTCAAGTTATATTACTAAGTAAGATTGAAGGTACCAGAAGAGTGGCGTGCATTTTTGGCATGCATTTTAAAAAGTCTCTGTGGTTGCATATATTTTAAGAACTTTCTTAAGAAAACTTAAGCAACTGTTCAAAATGACTGTCTTCAGTTGAGTGGCATTACAGGGTAGGGTGGGTGAGGAGAGACTTAGACTTTATATTTTATACCTTTCTGAATACTTTGAAAATGGATTGTTATATGAGTGAAATACTCTACCTAATAATTGAAAAATGAACAAAATTGAAGGACTGTCAGTTATTCACAGCTTTCTCCTCTTGGTGCCCTAATGGAGTGAGTTGGAGTTGGAGGCCATTTTGGATTATGTGAGGGAAGTTGAGTGAGGGAGGAGGTGGATAGTCAGTCTGAGGGTAGTATAAATGCATAGAGGACAAGAGAAGGAAGGGTAAAAGAGTGACTAATCTAAAGGTTAAAAACCTTTTAAAATTACGGCCATGAAATTTTGTAGCTCAGTCCACACTCCTCTGCCTGTTTTTGCAGCTACACAGAAAGGTCTGAAACCATTGACAATTATTTTAGAAAGCCATTCCTGAGAGAGCGAGACCTCATGAAGTAATCATTTTAGTCAGTTTCTTTTAAAAAAGAGTTATTTTTAAGTCTGATGAGTTTTGGGGATTTTGGGGGATTTCAGCCTGAGACTCTCTATATCATTGTCTGTTTTTTATGCCAGTAATCAGTATCTAAAATTATTTATATATTTAGTTTATGCGATTAATATCTCTTTTCCCACTGGAATGTAAGCTCCATGAAGGCAGACTTTGTTTTGCTCACTGCCATATTCTTTTTTTTTTTTTTACATCTTTATTGGAGTATAATTGCTTTACAATGTTGTGTTAGTTTCTGCTGTGTAACAAAGTGAATCATCTATATGTATACGTATATCCCCATATCTGCCTCCTTCCCACCCTCCCTATCCCACCTCTCTAGGTGGTCACAAAGCACTAAGCTGATCTCCCTGTGCTATGCGGCTGCTTCCCACTAGCTATCTATTTTACATTTGGTAGTGTGTATATCTCCATGCCACTCTCTCATTTCGTCCCAGCTTACCCTTCCCCCACCCCATGTCCTCAAGTCCATTCTCTATGTCTGCATCTTTATTCCTATCCTGCCACTAAGTTCATCAGTACCATTTTTTTTTTTTAGATTCCATATATATGCGATAGCATACCGTATTTGTTTTTCTGACTTGCTTCACTCTGTATGACAGACTCTAGGTCCATCCACCTCACTACAAATAACTCAATTTCGTTTCTTTTTATGGCCGAGTAATATTCCATTGTATATATGTGCCACACCTTCTTTGTCCATTCATCTGTCTATGCACCCTTAGGTTGCTTCCATGTCCTGGCTATTGTAAATAGTGCTGCAATGAACATTGTGGTACATGTCTCTTTTTGAATTGTTGTTTTCTCAGGGCATATGCCCAGTAGTGGCATTCCTGGGTCATATGGTAGTTCTATTTTTAGTATTTTAAGGAACCTCCATACTGTTTTCCATAGTGGCTGTATCAATTTACATTCCCACCAACTCACTGCTGTATTCTTAAGATTTAAAATAGTCTTCTACCCAGTAGTTTTTATATTTATCCAAGGAAGACACTCAGTAAATACTTGTTTAATCAATAGGTGTATTAAGATAATTATGGGGACAAGTGGAATTAGCGAGGGGTGGACTCCACAAAGGAGAAAACTTTAATCTTATGGTAACCAATTTGATTTTTCTCAGTCTGACTAAGGACATGACTGGAAAGGAAGATGTGTACCGAGGCCCAGCCATCAGGGCTCTCTGCAGAATCACTGATGTAAGTTCTTTGTTTTACTGAGGTGTCAAAGGGGACCTATGTTTATCTGCAGGTGGCCATGTAAATTTAGTAGGATTCCCTGTCTGACTTTGTGAATCATCAGCAGAAGAGAAACATGACCACCAGAAAGGCTTTTGTGGCTCCAGGTTTTTTTTTTGTTTTAGATTGTACTTTCCTTTTGTTTATTTAGATTATTCTATTTCTCTCTATATTTACCCTCATGGACTTTTGTCAGAGTCAGGGCACATTGCTTGCAGGAGACAAAAACCCATTTGAATTTAGCTTAAAAAAAAAAAGAAAAGCTTTGTTACAAAATACAAATCTCTCAGAATTTGAGGTAAAGTTTACAACCAGAACAAGAAGTAGGGCAGCTCTAAGGAACTCAGCAGCAGGATTCTCAGATATTTACTATTATGATCCATCATTTATCAGGCTCAAGCCCTCTCATTTAAGTATTTAAGAGAAACAGCCTGATTAGCCATCAGCCAGCCAGTGGCTTGTTATCTACCTGGGTCCAATCAGGTGTTTAACCTTGACTTAGTCTGTTGTATTGGGAGGGATGAGGTTATAGAGTATGTTAGGCTGTCCCTTTCTTGGAACTTTGAGAAGGAAAGGTTAAAATGAAGGACAGGCTGGGCATTGCCAAGCAAATTGAATAATATTTCAGCTATATTCATGATCGGGTGTATTTTATGTATATGTTTGCAGTCTTCTCAAATTTCAAAGGTTGAGCAGGATTAAATGGTAAATGTGGGTCCTAGGAGGAGTAATAGAAATGGTTTAGTATTTTTCAATGCTCAGTTACTTTATTGTGGTTGCTTTTGTTTTTAGCATTAAATTGATACCATAAGACTTGACCATTCCAGGGCAAGCTAAGACTCTCCATCTAAGTATTGATCTTGGTGTATTTACGCGTCCTTACTTATTTACGCGTCCTTACTTACCTGCCACCACCTTCCCAGTGCTAAGCTTTCTTCCAGATAAATTTACGCGTCTTTACGTATTTACGCGTCCTTACTTACCTGCCACCACCTTCCCAGTGCTAAGCTTTCTTCCAGATAAATTAAAAAGAACTTTATTTTCAGAGGATTTCCTATTGAGGACTCAATATAGTAACATATTGCACATTTAATTTCTTATGAATCTAAAATAATCAGAGATTACAGTTGATTTATAGGACTCTCTGGGATCCATATAAAATACATGCCCTACACATAGGGGTATCTTCAGGACTTTAAAAGCATCCCCATTTAGGAATTTCTTTTATAATATCCCTGATAGGTTCAGCCTCTACTTGTGTATTTCTTCTGAACTGGGATTCTTCACTTTAAGATAGTTTATTTCATTGTGGAACAGTTATTCCTCTTCCTTACAAATGTTCCTTCTTGAAGCTGCCACTTGGTTGTCTGGGTTTTGCCCTCTGGGGTTTGATTATTATATGATAAACCTTTTAATGCATTCTAAATATTTGCACAGAGACAAATATGTGACTTGTTTTTGTAAATTATTTTGAAGTGGTAGTTTTGGATGAAAATGTTTTGCTTCAACCGCTTTTTCTTTATGAATGTTCTCAGGGAACAATGTTGCAGGCCATTGAAAGATACATGAAACAGGCCATTGTGGATAAAGTCTCCAGTGTATCGAGTTCAGCGTTGGTATCTTCCTTAGTAAGTGAACAAGTAACTGGTTCTCAGGCATGGTACAGTTTCTAGTTGCAAAAACAAAGTATCACTATGAGTCTCTCAAAAATGAAACATTTTAAAATATGTATACATTTCTGTTACTTTATACAATAATGCGTTATCTGAAAGAGGAACATTGAGCAATTGAAATGGGCAGTTAAAAACATGACATTTTCATGTTTGAAAGGTTTTGGTAATCAAAAAGCTATGTTGTGCATATAATACAGATGGTGGGTTAGGGTGGGATGGGGATCAGGGAAGAAACTGAGCTAATCTCTTTCTTTAAATCTTCCTTTATGACCTGCCTTTCTACCTCTTGTATCTTTGTCCTCTGCTTTTGTTGGTGCCCTGTGTCTGCAGTGTCCTTCAGTCCAAAGTCTACTTTCCTATTACTAAATTTCCTCCCAGGAAGTGCTGTTTGTTTTAGTAATATCTTTTCTTTCTCTTTTTTATCAAAACAAAATTTATTCATGACAGCCTATCACATTGTATTTGATTAAAATTGGTTACTAATGTGTGAATGGATTAGATCATCTGAATCACGAGAGTTGCTGGTTCTGGAATATAATTGGTCGTTTTACAGCAGGTACTCTACTTTTTTATGGTACTCTGTTTTTCCTTCCAGGTGAGTTTCCTGGAAGTAAAACCTATAATGTTAACATTATTTAAGTACCATCCTATTATCCATTCCCTCCCTGTCCTTCCCCTCTCATTACTTCCCTTTTTACACCTTTCCCAACCCACAAACATATGCTCACCTTTGCAAAGGGGTCTTGGAGAAAGTGTTTCAGGTTTATTAGTTGTCTCAGAGACTTGAAATAGACTTATAAAGCTATAACATTGTTTCTTTTTTTCTGGAAATGTCTGTTAGTAATTTTCCAGGAAAACGAACTCATGTTTCTAAACTTTTAGTGACTATGCATGATCTGTTCTCAATTTTTTCTGTATTTAGCACATGATGAAGATAAGCTATGATGTGGTTAAGCGCTGGGTCAATGAAGCCCAAGAAGCTGCTTCAAGTGATAATATTATGGTCCAGGTACTGTCATTGAATCACCTTAGCTTATGTCTCCAGATCATCTTTCTTTAGCCCTACATTTTAGGGGCAGTTTATTGATTCCCCAGATGAGTATTAGCTAAAGGCTAATGTTAAGCAGCATAATATTAAGTATATATTAGTGCATATTCCCAAGTGAGTATCCCACTAATTATGATTACCACTGTAGGCCCTGCTATTGTGTTTAGTAGAAACTGTAGGAATGTTTGAGAAGATTCTTATATTCAGTGGTAGTTTGAGATGCTCATTCCAAAGGTCATAATTCATTTCAGTCCTTTGTTTGAAAAATAATTTGTGAACATGGATGTTCAATTCCAAGCTTTTCAGGCCTTGGTTATACAAGACATTAGAAAAACAGTAAAGAGTAATTATCACTTTGTGAAGCTTTAAAACTGTTTTGTTGGAAAGATCTCCTTTTGATATTCATTACGCTATTCTTAATTAAAAGAAACAGGATTAAATTCTTAACTGGCAATTTTATGTAAAGTACTCCATTTATATTTGAGAGGGTGCTTATTTATCCTCTTTTAATGTTTACTTCTCACGTTAGCATATTCACTTATGAGGAAGTAGAGTAGTAATTTTTCCCTTGGGAAACATTCTCACCTTCCTAACTCTGATCATTGTGTTTTTACACAAAGTGCCATGATAATTACATGCCATAAGCCTACTTCAGGAGATTAATCCTTTAACCACTAACATAACCACAGATGATTTAAATCCACTAAGCAAGACCTGTAACACTGGTTAAAGCCTTGGACCTGAGAGCCTTTGTACTAACGATGGATGGGGCAACGCTGAACCTGCTAGAGCCATCTTCAGATTGTATGTCACCCCCTTAATACTTACCTAATCTGTATTAACAACTTCTGAGGGTAAATTAGAAACTCTTATCCTTTCAATCATGCCTGTGTTTGATTCAGTATGAAAAAGATATTCTATTTGTATACATTAAACTTGGGTATCTTTTTATTAAAAATGTATTTCCTTATGATTCTGTATTTATGTAAGTTTTATCCTCTTCCTACTCAGCCTTCTCTCTATATCATATTCTTTTTCTTGTTCTTTAGTACCATGCGTTGGGAGTTTTGTATCACCTTAAAAAGAGTGATCGCCTTGCTGTTTCTAAGATGTTGAATAAATTTACTAAATCTGGTCTCAAATCACAGTTTGCCTACTGCATGTTGATCCGAATTGCCAGTCGCTTACTAAAAGAAAATGAAGAGGGGTAAGTGTTTTCAGCTAAATCTAAGTAATTTTCCATTTGCTGGTTAACATACCTCAGAGTTTATTTCCTTTATGAATATTTTTTGGGCAATGCTGATTTTACAGATGGATTTGGTGTTTTCCAAATTAAGAAAAAAATTATGGGATTCCAAGAATCACAACTTTTATTTTTACTTTAATGTATGCTCCAGCATATATACTTAACAGATTATGATTGCTAATAATACAATAAATAACAAACTGATATTGAACAAAAAATATTTATCATAGGTTATATAGTAACTAAATGTGAAAGCTGGAA
This sequence comes from Physeter macrocephalus, assembly GCF_002837175.3. NCBI lineage: Eukaryota > Metazoa > Chordata > Mammalia > Artiodactyla > Physeteridae > Physeter > Physeter macrocephalus. Next base: position 22,397,680 of record NC_041218.1, read on the forward strand.
GTGACATTAAGAATCATCTTGTTTATCTTTTTTATTTCTATAAAAGGGAATGTTGAAGTAGTGCATTTAATAATTTATTTAAAGCACATGAGGGAAGCTAGTAGAATTACACATTCATAAGGTTCTTATACTGTTCATGAAGTAGTGTTTTAGTATCTGATGGTAGACTGTGATAATATAAGGATGAATACTGTAACCTCTTGAGTAATCACTAAAAAAACTAGGAGATATAAATGTCAACAGAGAAGAAAAAATGGAATATTAAAAAAAAAATTCAGGGCTTCCCTGGTGGCGCAGTGGTTAAGAATCCACCTGCCAATGCAGGGGACACGGGTTTGCCCTGGTCTGGGAAGATCCCACATGCTGCGGAGCAACTAAGCCCGTGCACCACAACTACTGAGCCTGCGCTGTAGAGCCCGTGAGCCACAACTACCGAGCCCATGTGCTGCAGCTACTGAAGCCCACGCGCTTAGAGCCTGTGCTCCGCAACAAGAGAAGCCACTGCAATGAGAAGCCCATGCGCCGCAATGAAGAGTAGCCCCCGCTCGCTGCAACTAGAGAAAGCCCACGTGTGGCAACAAAGACCCAACACAGCCAAAAAAAAAAAAAATTTCAGCTGAGCTTCCTGCTTTCTGTAATGGTAGAGTAGCTTGGTTATATTACCAACACACCCAAAAAAAAAAAAATTTCAGCTGAGCTTCCTGCTTTCTGTAATGGTAGAGTAGCTTGGTTATATTAGCCCTCCTGCAAATAGTGATTATATCATTAGTCCAAAACTGTGCTTCCCTGGCACAAAAAACCCCACACTATTAGAAAGTACTGGTGAGTGGTGAAAAGCAGGCAAAAACTGGAGGGAAATTAATGCCTGGAAGACAGAAACTATACTGGGTGAGATTTGTGTATATATCTGGCTGGTCTCTGAGGGCACTCCACAATTTTTGGGTGTGGGATCATAGAAAGCCATAGTATTTACTGGACAGTGGGGACAGAACACAATTTGAAATTAGAAGAATGATGAAAATTTAGGGTGGAAATCTGGGAAAGAGGGAGCCACAGATACAGTGAGCCTCAAAATCAATTTTAAACTGCAAAAATATTTGGCTGACTACTCAACTATGCTTATTATACAGAGGAAGACTGTAGTAAACCTGGCAAAAAGCAGTAGCTGTCAGCTGAAAGAACTGAATGGAGAGTTCACTTGCAGCTCACCATGGAGAAGATAACGTTTGGAATTTGATCCCAGCTAAGTTAACTGCCTGCTACAGGAACATCTTAGATTCTAGAGTCTTTGCATTATATCATTCACAATGTCTATATACAGTAATAAATAAAAAAATAAAATTGCTAGAAGTGCAAAGAATTTGGAAAATGTAACCAGTAGTCACATTTTACTGTAAGCAGCAAGAGGAAACCAGGTCATACCTTCACCACTTTCCTTGGAAATTCCCTCAAGTAAATATCCAAGTTCGTTTACAAATTCTGCTTTCCACATAACTGTAGGACACAGTTTCACTGAGCTCTGTGCCAGTACATAGCAAGGATCCACCTTACTCCATTTTACAATAACAAGTTTCTGACTTGCTTCTGATCCTCCAAGACCAGCTTTCTACAAGCAGTCTGTGAGGCCCTCACTGCCTCTCCTTCGAGACCAAATTTATAATAACAGTCCGTCAAGGCATTTTAGATTTTCTTCATTATGCTCTCTAGAATTCTTCCAGCCTCTACCCATTGTCTGGTTCCAAAAGCAGTTCCACAATTTTAGGTATTATAGTAGCAGTTCACTTCCAGGTACCAAAATATGTATTAGTGTTTTATTGCTGCCATAACAAATTACCACAAATGTAATCACAACATCCATGATCTCACAGTTCTGTAGGTTAGACGTTGGTCTCATGGGGTAAAGTTAAGATGTTGGCAGTGTGCTGTTGCTTACTGGAGGCTTTGGGAAAAAATCCACTTGCAATCTCATTAAGGTTGTTGGCCAAATTCATTTATTTGTGGTCATAGATTGTAAGTCCCTATTTCCTTGCTGGCTGTCAGCCAGGGGTTGGTCTGTGCTGTTTAAGGTAACATATTCACAGGTTCCATGGAGGAAAGCATGGACATCTTTGGGAAGCCATTTTGCCTGCTACAAGTACAATAACTGAAATGGATTATTTGCTGGATGGGCCTAACACCAAACTAGAGATGGCTGAGGAGAGTGAAAGTGTTAGTGAATTTGAAGATAGTGCTATAGAAAGTAACTAATTTGAAGAACAGAGAGAACAGATTAAGGAAAAATAAAGAGCTTCAGAGAACTGTGGCATAATATCAGGTGGCCTACCACTTGATATATAATTGGAATCCAGAGGGAGATGTGAGAGAATGGAGCAAAAAAGGTATATGAAGAAATAATGAACAAATATTTCTCAGTATGCATTTATTCTAGAACTGCAAGGTTGACCTAACAGTCAAAAATCAACATAATATTTCTCATCTAAAGAATAAAGGAGATAAATCTTAACATCTTGATGCTAAAAAGCAATTGATAAAATTCAGTGGCAATTTGTAATTAAAAATATCTTTTCAAAGCAAATAATAGGGGCTTCCCTGGTGGCGCAGTGGTTGAGAATCTGCCTGCTAATACAGGGGACACGGGTTCGAGCCCTGGTCTGGGAGGATCCCACATGCCGCGGAGCAACTAGGCCCATGAGCCACAACTACTGAGCCTGCGCATCTGGAGCCTGTGCTCCGCAACAAGAGAGGTCATGATAGTGAGAGGCCCGCGCACTGCGATGAAGAGTGGCCCCCGCTTGCCACAACTAGAGAAAGCCCTTGCACAGAAATGAAGACCCAACACAGCAAAAATAAATAAATAAATTAATAAAACAAAGGACTAGTCTTTGCCAAAGAATGATTGAAGTTAAAAAAAAAAAAAAGCAAATAATAGAAGGGAACATAATTATTCTACTAAGAGTACCAAAAAATCTACAATAAACTTTATACTTATTGGTGAACAATTAAAGGCTTTCCCTTTAAGATTGTGAATGAGACAAGGATGCTTGCTAATCCTGTTTTTTAAGTAACATTTTACTGGAAGGCCCTACTTGGTATTCATTCACACTGAATAGAGCTGACCTTTTTTTATCCAACAAAAGACTGCAGAAATGTTGGGATGTGTTTTCAGAGACTAGGTCAGAAAAATGACTGTGGAAATGAACATATTACCACTGTCAGATGTAACCACATGGATAAATCTCAAAGAAATCACATACAAACAAATACATTCTGTATAGTTTTGTATAAATTAATTTCAGACCTAACTGGCACAACTAATCTGTAGTATTAAAAGTTAGGATAGTGTTTATCTTTAGGGCACCAGCATGGTAGTGCTTGGCATGTAGGGGGCTTCCGAAGTGCTTGAAATATTTTATCATAGTAGGTTTGTTATAATTCACTTATGATTTGCACATACAAGTTTGTAATAATTCACCTATGATTTAATTATCTATTGTATAACAAATTACTATAAAACTTAACCAGATTAAAAGGATAATAAACATTTATTTTCCCACACAGTTTCTGTAGGCCGGGGCTTTGGGCGTATCTTAGCTGCATGGTTTCTGCTTGAGGTCTTTTGTGAGGTTGCAGTTAAAATGTTGGCCAGGGTTGCAGTCATCTGAAGGTTTGATGGAAGCTGGAAAATCTGCTTCCAGGTAGCTTACTCACATGACTGGCGCCTTAATGCAGGCTGTTAGCAGGACACCTCAGTTCCTTATTGTGTTGACCTCTCCATGTTGCTGCTTGAATGTCCTCATAATATTGTAGCTGACTTCACCCAGAGCAAGTGATACAAGAGAGTACAAAGTGAAAGTCACAGTCATTTTTCTGTGAGGGTGAAAGAAAGGTAGTTTCAAACATAAGGGTTTACCATAAATAGTTAACCCATTGCTTTGTAAGAATTATTCATAGATTTATTCCAGTACAAACAAATAGAAGGCAACAGTGGGATTTAAGAAGTAATAGTGAGCAATGGAATTCCCACTGTTTAGGTAATTCTAAATCAATGTTGTAAGTTTAAAATTTAATAACAAGCTCAAAAATTCCAGGAGGACAGCACCGTGATAATTTTCTTTTTAAGGGAGCTTTATTTTTATTATTTTTGGCTTCATTGGGTCTTCGTTGCTGCGTGGGCTTTCTTTAGTTGTGGCAAGCGGGGGCTACTCTTTGTTGAGGTGTGCAGGCTTCTCATTGCAGTGGCTTCTCTTGTTGTGGAGTACAGGCTCTAGGCACGCAGGCTTCAGTGGTTGTGGCACGAGGGCTCAGTAGTTGTGGCTGGCGGGCTCTAAAGCGCAGGCTCAGTAGTTGTGGCGCACAGGCTTAGTTGCTCCGTGGCACGTGGGGTCTTCCTGGACCAGGGCTCAAACCCGTGTCCCCTGCATTGGCAGGCAGATTCTTAACCACTGCGCCACTCAGGGAAGCCCACCATGATAAATATTGATGTTAGATGGAAGTAAAAGCATGTTAAGGTTTTTGTGGTTTGTTTTTGTTTGGGAGGAAGATATTGTTAGTGATATTAAACTTTGTCAGAAAAATATACGAGTTAGTAACTAAGAATATAAATGGAATATAAAGCTTTAATAATGTTGAAATAAAAATGGAACAAAGAAAAGTTGATTGAAGGTTGGTAAGGAAAAAATAATAAAGACAAAGTATATAAATAGAAAAAAGAAAATAATTTGGATAGAATTAAGTGTAAATGTGTTAGTTATCTCTTGCTGTGTGACAGATTAGCCCAAAACATAGCCACTTATAGCAGACATTTATTATCTCACAGTTTCTGTGGTTAGGAATCTGGAAGTAGCTTAGCTGTCTGGTTTTGGTTCAGGGTTCTTCATGAAGTTACAATCAAGTTGTCAGAGCTGTAGTCATCTGAATCTGGAAGATTCACTTCCAGTTTCATTCATGCAGTAGTTGATAGGCCTCAGTTTCTCCCTGGCTATTGGCCAGGTGCTTCGTTTCTCACTTTAAGAGCCTTTCTCTAGGCTGCCTGGATGTCCTCACAGCCTGGCAGCTGGCTTCTCCAGAGTGAACTGAGGGAGAGAGCCTAAGATGGAAGCTGCAGTGTTTTATAACCTAATCTTGAAAGTGACATGCCATCACCTCTGATGCTTTCTCTTGGGCACACAGACCAACCCTCGTATAATGTGGGAGGGGACTACACAAGGTTGTAGATATTCAAAAGTGGAGATTTGGGAGGACCATCTTGGAGGCTGGCTAGCAAACAAGATATTTCAATTATAATAATAAATGTAAATGGGTTTACTTACATTATTAAAGGATTACTTATTAAAAGAGTCTCCGGGGCTTCCCTGATGGCGCAGTGGTTGAGAATCCACCTGCCGATGCAGGGGACACGGGTTCGTGCCCTGGTCCAGGAAGATCCCACATGCTGCGGAGCGGCTGGACCCGTGAGCCATGGCCGCTGAGCCTGTGCGTCCGGAGCCTGTGCCCCACAACGGGAGAGGCCACAGCAGTGAGAGGCCCACGTACCACAAAAAAAAAAAAAAGAGTCTCCGATTGGGTAAACGAAATAACAGACCTACTATATAGCCTTTTACTTAAGACACTTCTAAACAAAATGACGAGGAAGCATTTCAAGTAAATATGTCAAGAATATATGCTAGATATATACTAACACAAAAAAATGTAGTTTAGCATTATTAGTATAAGCCCCAATAGGAATCAAGGTTTAAAGCATTAAAAATGACAGTGGGGGCTTCCCTGGTGGCGCAGTGGTTGAGAGTCCATCTGCCGACGCAGGGGACACAGGTTTGTGCCCCAGTCCGGGAAGATCCCACATGCCGCGGAGCGGCTGGGCCCGTGAGCCATGGCTGCTGAGCCTGCTCGTCCAGAGCCTGTGCTCCGCAACGGGAGAGGCCACAACAGTGAGAGGCCCATGTACCGCAAAAAAAAAAAAAAAAAAAATGACAGTGGGATTTTGTATTTTGACAAAAGTAATGGTCTTAAAAATGGTATAACAGGAGCGATCTTACATATACTTAATAGCATTGTTTCAAAATACGTAAAGCAAAATGTTAAATACAAGAAATTAAGGTCTTGGGAGACTTTATTTATTTTTGGATTTTGAATTTTTTAAATTTTTTTATACAGCAGGTTCTTATTAGTTATCCATTTTATACATATTAGTGTATATATGTCAATCCCAATCTCAAGGTCTTGGGAGACTTTAAACACTTCTCTTAGATGGCCAGTCAAGCATAAAAACTTCAGACTGTAGTTGACCTGTATATCACTGATAACAAAATTGACCTTGGATTTATAACCCTGTGTCCAAGAGAGAATACATAATATTAATTCTTTAAAATTTTTAAATTGAGAAACATAATGTACATATAGAAAAATGCATAAAAGTTGTATATATTATGTCCACTTTCTGTGAGACACTCTTATAATGATCATATACATTAGGTGGTAGTACATTTCTGGTATTTCAGAAATGTTTTATGTATCCTTCTTGGTCATAACTACCCCCAGTAGAAACCACTTTCTGACTTTTATGGTAGTTATTTCTTTGCTTTTATTTAGATTTTTACCACCCTGTGCATGTGTCCCTAAACAGTAAAGTTTAGTTTTGCCTTGTTTTGAACATTCTGTCTATAGAATCATGCAGTATTTTGGGTCTTTTTTTTTTTTTTCCCACTCAGTATGCTGGTGTAAGATTCACCCTTGCTTTTGGTGTAGCTCTAGTTCATTTTAATTATATTTTATATTTCCTTGATTGAATACTTCCTAGTTTATTTATATTCATTCTTCTATTAATGGGCATTTGGATTATTTTCTGTTTCGAGCACTTATTAATAATGAAATGGCTATAAACAGTATCCCTGTACCTCATACCACACTGCCTCATTACCATAGCTTTATGTCTTTGTATGTAAGCATGCATTTCTATAGGGTATATAGGAATAGAATTGCTAGATCATTGGGTATACATCTCTTTACTAGGTAACGTTAGACTTTTTTTCAAAGTGATTGTACCAGTTTACACTCCAGCCAGCAGTGTGGGATTTCCTGAGGCTTGATATTGTCAAACTTTAAAAATTTTACTAATCTAAGGGGTATATATATATATATTTTTTTTTTTTTGTGGTATGCGGGCCTCCCTCTGCCGTGGCCTCTCCCGTTGCGGAGCACAGGCTCCGGGCGCGCAGGCCCAGCGGCCACGGCTCACGGGCCCAGCCGCTCCGCGGCACGCGGGATCCTCCCAGACCGGGGCGCGAATTCGGCTCCCCTGCATCGGCAGGCGGACGCGCAACCACTGCGCCACCAGGGAAGCCCTAAGGGGTATATTATATATTTTTTATTGAGCTATAACTCACGTATCGTAAAATTCACCTTTGTAAAATGTATAATTCAGTGGTCTTTAGGATATTCACAAAGTTGTATAACCACTACTACTAACTCCAGAACATTTTTACCACCCTAAAAAGAAACCTCCAACCCAGTAACAGTCCTACTCCCTATTCTACCTTCTCCTCAACCCCTGGAAAACATTAATCTGCTTTCTGTCTCCATGGACTTGCCTGTTCTGGAGATTTCATATAAGTGGAATCATACAATATGTGGTCTTTAGTTTTTGGTTTCACTTACAATAATCTTTTCAGGGTTCATCTATATTGTAGAAGTATCAGTACCTCATTCTTTTTATGGGTGAATAATATTCCACTGGGTGGCTATACCATATTTTATTTATTCATTCGTCTGTTGATGGACATTTCGGTTGTTCCCACTCTTTGGCTATTATGAATAATGCTGCTTTTGGCAGTCATGCATAATTTTTTATGTGGACATGTTTTCAATTCTCTTGGACATTTACCTGTGAGTAGAATCCCCAGGTCATCATGTAACTATGTTTAACTTTTCGAGGAGTGCCAAACTGTTTGACAAAGTAGTTGTAAACATTTTACATTCTTGCCAGCAGTGTGTGAAGTTCTGATTTCTCCACATCCTCACCAACACTCACTATTGTCTGTCTTTTTTTATTATACACACCATAGTAGGTGTGAAGAGGTATATCAATGTGGGATTTTTTTTTCCCCCACTGGAAAAGTTTTATTGAAAAAAAATTATACAGATAAGTTCTTGGTCTGACAGCAAGAAAGGTTTTAGTTCCCTAACAAGTTTCAGCATCTTTTCATATGCTCATTGGGCATTTGTATATCTTTTAAAAATCCTTTGCTCATTAAAAAAAAAAAAAATGGGGTTATTTGTCTTTTATTGTTGTTTGAAATAGTTGTTAAATATATTTTGGATACTAGACCTTTATTAGGTATATAATTTGCAAGTATTTCCTCCCATTCTGTGGCCTTCCTTTTCACTTTCTTGATAGTGTCCTTTGAAGTACAGAAGTTTTAAATTTTGATGAAGTCTAATTTGTCTTTTTTTCTTTGGTTGCTTGTGCCTTTGTTATTATACCTAGAAAACCATTATCTAATCCAAGGTCACAAAGATTTACACCTGTGCTTCCTTCTTCTAAGAGTTTTATTTTTTACATTTTGGTCTTTGGTCCACTTTGAGATATTTTTGTATATGGTGTGAAGCAGGGGTCCATTTTCATTCTTTTGCATGTGGATATGCAGTTGCAATATGAGTTTGCAGTTGTCTCAGCACCATTTGTTGAGAGACTGGTCCTTTTCCCTTGAATTGTCTTGGCATCATTGTCAAATCATTGTGGTTTTAATTTGTAATTTTCTAATTACTAATGAGTTTGAGGACCTTTTTCTATATTTATGAGCCATTTGGATATTCTTTTTATTTAAATACCTATTGGAGTTTTACCCTTTTTTTGGGGGGGGGGTTATCCGCTTTATCCTTATTGATTTCTAGTTCTTCTGTATTCTAGGTGTGAGTCCTTTGTTGGTTGTATAAGTTGCAAATAGCTTTTCCCACTCAAGTTTGTCTGTTCCCTTTCTTGATAGCTTAATGAACAGAACATTCTTTACCTTTATGTCATTCTCTTACTTTCAGAATAGCATTTTTGGTGTCTTGATCAAGAAATGTTTTCTACCCCAAGTTCTCAAATGTATCTTCTTTACTATTTTCTACAAGCGTTATAGTTTTAACTTTCATGTTTTAGGTCTATAATCTACCTGGAATTGTTTTTTGGATATGGTATGAGGTAGCAGTCGTTTTTTCCCATATGGGTATCCAGTAGTCCCAGCACCATTTGTTGAAATACCTGTCTATACCCATTGCTATGCAATATCAGCTTTGCCATGAAACAGGCATCCTTATATGCATTGGTCTATTTCTGGGCTCCTGTTCTCCACTGCTCTATATTTCTCTTCCTATACCAGCAAAACATTGCCTTATCATCACAGCTTTATAATCGTGTAGATATATGGTAGAACAAATCCTCCTCTCATTCATTTGCAGTAGTGTTTCTCAGTTCTTGTTTTGTATCCTTATTTCTCTTCTCTCTCTGTGTGTCTATAATTTTATCAGGGATTGTTTATCTTTCCCCTCAGTTGAGTTTGCCTCTTCCTGGGACACTCCCACCAAGAACATTAATAAAAACCAAGAAGTTCTAACCTGGGCAATCTTATCCCCCAGATTTTTCATTCATTGGGACTTTAGGGATATTTTCCACAGGCAGCTAATGAGACCAACCATCCCAATGACTGGCCATGCTGCCAAAATGAGTCTCTTTTGGTCATGCTGCCAAATGACCTCTCATTCTTTGATCCACTTCAAGAAAGCTACAGTAGAAACCTGGCTTGATGCCCACCTTGCTATAACAATTTTTATGCAGATAAGTACAAATATCCAAGCAAAACTCATACCTAACCTACTGGAGTAGCATTCATTGGGCGAAACGCATAGACTGGTGCAGTACGAGTTGCACTGGGCTCCACATTGCGTTTTCATCCTAGGACAGTGTACAGAGGTCTATCAGGACCATTTTTCTCACCCTGAGAAAGGGATTATGACCCTTGGGTTTTGAGATTTTTAAACTACTGTGAACAATTATATGCCAGCAAATTGGATAACCTAGAACCTGTTTTGATGGCTTAACATAAATTTTGAGGGAAGCAGCCCTTCCCTGGCATAAGCAAGGGCTGGGATCCAAACCTTGCCAGATGTATGACATGGCATACTAGTAGTAGAAATCTCCATGTCCACCTTTACTGTTGGGGAAGCACCAGCCCCTCCTTTGGCATGATAGGAAGGAGCTTGAGTCCAAGCTTTGTGGGTGACCAGAATCGATTACACATTTAGCTGACTCCATTTGTTATGGAGGGTCATAGGAATCCAGCTTCTTTTCTGAGTGGCCAGAAGATCAGTTTTGGACAAAATGACCATACTCCTCACTTGTTAAACTCATTTATTAATTTTCAGAATTTCTCTGGCAATTATTTTTGATTTTGTATGTCCATTATTATAGTTGGCCTTTTAAAAAATTACAGTTTTTGCTATGAACTTCCCTCTTAGTACTGCTTTTACTGCGTCCCATAAGTTTTGGTATGCTGTGTTTTTGTCTGTATGAAGGTATTTTCGAATTTCCCTTTTGATTTCTTCTTTGACCCATTGGTTGTTCAAGAGTGTGTTGTTTAATTTTCATGTTTGTGAATTTTCCAGTTTTCCTTTTGTTATTTCTAATTGCATCTCGTTGTGGTTGAAAAAGATACTGGTATGATTTTAATCTTCTTGAATTTGTTAAGACTTGTTTTGTTACCTAACATGTGATCTATTCTGGAGAACATACCCTGTGCACTTGAGAAGAATGTGTATTCTGCTGCTGTTGGGCAAAAAGTTCTGTATATGTCTGTTAGGTCAATGTAGTTCCAGCCCACTGCTTCCCTATTGATTTTCTCTCTGGATGTTCTATCCATTATTGAAAGTGGGGTATTGAAGTCTTCTATTATTATTGAATTGCTCTCTTCTCCCTTCAGATCTGTCAGTGTTTGCTATATTTAGTTTTTTGAAAATTGTTTTGGCTATTCTGGGTCCTTTATATTTCCATATAATTTTAGGATCAGCTTTGAATTTCTACAACAAAAAGCCTGCTGGCATTTTGATAGGGATTGCATTGAATAGAATAGATCTATTTTGGATAAATCAATTTGGGAGAATTGCCATCTTGACAATATCTAGTCTTCCAGTCCATGAACAGAAATTGTTTCTCCATTTATTTAGATTTCTCAGCAGGGTTTTGTAGTTTTCAGTGTAAAAGTCTTGCACTGCTTGTATTAAATTTATTTCTAAGTATTTTACTCTTTCTGATGCTGCTATGAATGGAATTGTTCTGTTAATTTTGTTTTAGATTAATTGTTGCCAGTATATAGAAATCAGCAGTTGATTGTTGATTTTCACGTGTTGATCTTGTATCCTGTAACCTTGATATGGTCATTTATTCCATTTGTGTGTGTGTGTGTGTGTGTGTGTTATATTCCTTGGGATGTTCATGTACAGGATCATGTCACCTGAGAACAAAAACAGTTTTTCTTCTTCCATTCCAAACTAGATGTCTTTAATTTCTTTTTTTCCTAATTGTACCATCTTGAACCTTCAGTACAATGTTGAGTAGAAGTGGTGAAAGCAGATATCCTTGCCTTTTCCCTGATCTTAAGGGGAAAGCGTTAAGCATGACGTTAACCATGGATTTTATGAAGATGCCCTTTATCAGGTTGAGGGCATTCCCTTCATTCTCTAGCTTTTTTGAGAGTATTTATCATAAATGGGTGTTAGATTTTGTTGACTGCTTTTTCTGTATCTGTTACGATGATCATGTGGTTTCTGTCCTTTTTATTATCAATTTGGTATGCAACACAAAGTGATTTTCTTTTTCTTTTTTCTTTTTAAAAAATTGAGGTAGAGTTGATTTACAATATTATATAAGTTTCAGGTGTACAACACAATTTTTAAAGGTTATACTCCATTTCTAGTCATTATCAAATCTTGCCTGTATTACCTGTGCTGTACAATATATCCTTTTAGCTTATTTATTTTATGAATAGTAGTTTGTGTCTCTTACTCTCCTACCCCTATATTGCCGCTCCCCCTTCCCTTTCCCTACTGGTAACCACTAGTTTGTTCTCTATATCTGTGAGTCTTTTTCTTTTTTGTTATATTCACTAGTTTGTTTTATTTTTTAGATTCCACATGTAAATGATATCATACAGTATTTGTCTTTCTCTGTCTGACTTATTTCACTTAGCATAATATCCTCCAAGTTCATCCATGTTGTTGCAAACAGTAAAATTTCATTTATTTTTATGGCTGAGTAGTATTCCATTGTGTATATATATGAAATATTCTTTATCCATTCATCTGTGGATGGACACATAGGTTGCTTCTATGTTTTGGCTGTTGTAAATAATGCTGCTGTGAACACTGGGGTGCATATATCTTTTTGAATTAATGTTTTCCTTTTCTTTGAATATATCACCAGGAGTGGAATTGCTGGATCATATGGTAGTTCTGTTTTTAGTTTTCTGAGGAGTCTCCATATTGTTTTCCATAGTGGCTGCACCAATTTATATTCCCACCAGTAGTGTAGGAGGGTTCCCTTTTCACCACACCCTCTCCAGCATTTGTTATTTGTGGACTATTTAATGATGTCTGTTCTGTCAAGTATGCGGTGATATCTCATTGTGGTTTTGATTTGCATTTCTCTAATAACTAGTGATGTTGAGCATCTTTACATGTGCCTGTTGGCTATCTGTATGTCTTCTTTGGAATAATGACTATTCTGTACTTCTGCCCATTTTTAAATCAGGTTGTTTGTTTTTTTGTTTGTTTTGTTTTTGTTTTTCTTAACATCTTTATTGGAATATAATTGCTTTACAATGGTATGTTAGTTTCTGCTTGCTGTATAACAAACTGAATCAGCTATACATATACATGTATCCCCATATGTCCTCCCTCTTGCGTCTCCTTCCCACCCTCCCTATCCCGCCCCTCTAGGTGGACACAAAGCATGGAGCTGATCTCCCTGTGCTATGTGGCTGCTTCCCACTAGCTATCTGTTTTACATTTGGTAGTGTATACATGTCCATGCCACTCTCTCACTTCTTCCCAGCTTACCCTTCCCCCTCCCCATGTCCTCAGGTCCATTCTCTACATCTGCATCTTTATTCCTGTCCTTCCCCTAGGTTCTTCAGAACCTTTTTTTTTTTTCAGAATCCACATATATGTGTTAGCATACGGTATTTGTTTTTCTCTTTCTGACTTAATTCACTCTGTATGACAGACGATAGGTCCATCCACCTCACTACAAATAACTCAATTTCGTTTCTTTTTATGGCGAGTAATATTCCATTGTATATATGTGCTACATCTTCTTTATCCATTCATCTGTCGATGGACATTTAAGTTGCTTCCATGTCCTGGCTATTGTAAATAGAGCTGCAATGAACATTGTGGTACATGACTCTTCTTGAATTATGGTTTTCTCAGGGTATATGCCCAGTAGTGGGATTGCTGAGTCATATGGTAGTTCTAGTTTTAGTTTTTTAAGGAACCTCCATACTGTTCTCCATAGTGGCTGTATCAATTTACGTTCCCCCCAACAGTGCAAGAGGGTTCCTTTTTCTCCACACCCTCTCCAGCATTTATTGTTTCTAGATTTTTTGATGATGGCCATTCTGATTGGTGTGAGGTGATACCTCATTGTGGTTTTGATTTGCATTTCTTTAACAAGTAGTGATGTTGAGCATCCTTTCATGTGTTTGTTGTCAATCTGTATATCTCCTTTGGTGAAATGTCTGTTTAGGTCTTCTGCCCATTTTTGGATTGGGTTGTTTTTTTGATATTGAGCTGCATGAGCTGCTTGTATATTTTGGAGATTAATCCTTTGTCAGTTGCTTCGTTTGCAACTATTTTCTTCCATTCTGAGGGTTGTCTTGTTTATGTTTTTCTTTGCTGTACAAAAGCTTTTAAGTTTCATTAGGTCCCATTTATTTATTTTTCTTTTTATTTACCTTTCTTTAGGAGGTGGGTCAAAAAGGATCTTGCTGTGATTTATGTCATAGAGTGTTCTGCCTGTGTTTTGCTCTAAGAGTTTTATAGTGTCTGGCCTTATATTTAGGTCTTTAATCCATTTTGAGTTTTTTTGTGTGTGTATGGTGTTAGGGGGTGTTCTAATTTCATTCTTTTACATTTAGCTGTCCAGTTTTCCGAGCACCACTTATTGAAGAGGTTGCCTTTTCTCCATTGTATATTCTTGCCTCCTTTATCAAAGATAAGGTGACCATATGTGGGTGGGTTTGTCTCTGGGCTTTCTATCATGTGTCATTGATCTATATTTCTGTTTTTGTACCAGTACCATGTTGTCTTGATTACTGTAACTTTGTAGTATAGTCGGAACTCTGGGAACCTGATTCCTCCAGCTCCATTTTTCTTTCTCAAGGTTCCTTTGGGTATTCGAAATCTTTGGTGTCTCCATAGAGATTGTGAAATTTTTTGGTTCTCGTTCTGTGAAAAATGCCGTTGATAGTTTGGTAGGGATTGCATTGAATCTGTAGATTGATTAGGATAGTATAGTCATTTTCACAATGTTGATTCTTTCCATCCAAGAACATGGTATATCTCTCCATCTGTTTGTATCATCTTTAATTTCTTTCATCAGTGTCTTACAGTTTTCTACATACAGGTCTTTTGTCTCCAGGTAGATTTATTCCGAGGTATTTTATTCTCTTTGTTGCAGTGGTAAATGCGAGTGTTTCCTTAATTTCTCTTTCAGATTTTTCATTATTAGTGTTTAGGAATGCAAGAGATTTCTGTGCATTAATTTTGTATCCTGCTACTTTACCAAATTCATTGATTAGCTCTAGTAGTTTTCTGGTGGCATCTTTAGGATTCTCTATGTATAGTATCATGTGTTCTTCAAACAGTGACAGTTTTACTTCTTCTTTTCCAATTTGTATTCCTTTTATTTCTTTTTCTTCTCTGATTGCCATGGCTAGAGTGGGCAACCTTGTCTTGTTCCTGATCTTAGTAGAAATGGTTTCAGTTTTTCACCATTGAGAACAATGTTGGCTGTGGGTTTGTCATATATGGTGTTTATTATATTGAGGTAAGTACCCTCTATGCCCACTTTCTGGAGGGTTTTTATCATAAACAGTTGTTGAATTTTGTCAGAAGCTTTTTCTGCATCTGTTGAGATGATCATGTGGTTTTTCTCCTTTAATTTGTTAATATGGTGTATCGCATTGATTGATTTGTGTATATTGAAGAATCCTTGCATTCCTGGCATAAACCCCACTTGATCATGGTATATGATCCTTTTAATGTGCTGTTGGATTCTGTTTGCTTGTATTTTGTTGAGGATTTTTGGATCTATGTTCATCAGTGATACTGGCCTGTAGTTTTCTTTTTTGTGACGTCGTTGTCTGGTTTTGGTATCAGGGTGATGGTGGCCTCGTAGAATGAGTTGGGGAGTGTTTCCTCCCTTTGCTATATTTTGGAAGAGTTTGAGAAGGATAGGTGTTAGCTCTTCTCTAAATGTTTGATAGAATTCACCTGTGAAGACATTTGGTCCTGGGCTTTTGTTTGTTGGAAGAGATTTTTTTTTTTAATTGGAGTATAATTGCTTTATAATGGTGTGTTAGTTTCTGCTTAACAACAAAGTGAATCAGTTATACATATATGTATGTTCCCATCTCTCTTCCCTCTTGCATCTCCCTCCTTCCCACCCTCCCTATCCCACCCCTCTAGGTGGTCACAAACCACCTAGATGATCTCCCTGTGCCATGCGGCTGCTTCCCACTAGCTATCCACCCTACGTTTGGTAGTGTATATATGTCCATGCCACTCTCTCTCTTTATCACAGCTTACACTTCCCCCTCCCCATATCCTCAAGGCCATGCTCTAGTAGGTCTGTGTTTTATTCCTGTCCTACCCCTAGGCTCTTCATGACATTTTTTTTCTTAGATTTCATATATATGTGTTAGCATACCATATTTGTTTTTCTCATTCTGGCTTACTTCACTCTGTATGAGACTCCAGGTCCATCCACCTCACTACAAATAACTCAGTTTCACTTCTTTTTATGGCTGAGTAATATTCCATAGTATATATGTGCCACATCTTTTTTTTTTAAACATCTTTATTGGAGTATAACTGTTTTACAATGGTGTGTTAGTTTCTGCTTTATAACAAAGTGAATCAGTTATACATATACATATGTTCCCAT
>NC_041218.1:22413910-22414794 GCF_002837175.3 Physeter macrocephalus
TCCATAGTGGCTGTATCAATTTACATTCCCACCAACAGTTCAAGAGGGTTCCCTTTTCTCCACACCCTCTCCAGCATTTATTGTTTCTAGATTTTTTGATGATGGCCATTCTGACTGGTGTGAGATGATATCTCATTGTAGTTTTGATTTGCATTTCTCTAATGATTAATGATGTTGAGCATTCTTTCATGTGTTTCTTGACAATCTGTATATCTTCTTTGGAGAAATGTCTATTTAGGTCTTCTACCCATGTTTGTTTTTTTGATATTGAGCTGCATGAGTTGCTTGTATGCTTTGGATAATCTTTTGTCAGTTGGTTCTTTTGCAACTATTTTCTCCCATTCTGAGGGTTGTCTTTTGGTCTTGTTTATGGTATCCTTTGCTGTGCAAAAGCTTTTAAGTTTCATTAGGTCCCATTTGTTTATTTTTGTTTTTATTTCCATTTCTCTAGGAGGTGGGTCAAAAAGGATCTTGCTGTAATTTATGTTATAGAGTGTTCTGTCTATGTTTTCCTCTAAGAGTTGGATAGTGTCGGGCCTTACATTTAGGTCTTTAACCCATTTTAGTTTATTTTTGTGTATGGTGTTAGGGATCATTTTCAAGATTGCTTTGGCTATTCGGGATCTTTTATGTTTCGATACAAATTGTGAAATTTTTTGTTCTAGTTCTGAAAAATGCCAGTGGTAGTTGGATAGGGATTGCATTGAATCTGTAGATTGCTTTGGGTAGTATAGTCATTTTCACAATGTTGATTCTTCCCATCCAAGAACATGGTATATCTCTTCATCTATTTGTTTCATCTTTAATTTCTTTCAGCAGTGTCTTATAATTTTCTGCATACAGGTCTTTTGTCTCCTTAGGTAGGTTTATTCCTAGATATTTTG
>NC_041218.1:22417303-22417635 GCF_002837175.3 Physeter macrocephalus
ATTCTCAGTCCCTTTCTTTTTCTCTTCTTCTTCTGGGACCCCTATAATTCGAATGTTGGTGCGTTTAATGTTGTCCCAGAGGTCTCTGAGACTGCTCTGCAGTCTACTGCAGAGCAGTAGACTACTTCTCTGCAGTAGTTATTTCCACTATTTTATCTCCCAGGTCACTTATCCGTTCTTCTGCCTCAGTTACTCTGCTATTGATCCCATCTAGAGTATTTTTAATTTCATTTATTGTGTTGTTCATCATTGCTTGCTTCCTCTTTAGTTCTTCTAGGTCCTTGTTAAATGTTTCTTGCATTTTGTCTATTCTATTTCCAAGATTTTGGATC
>NC_041218.1:22426236-22430026 GCF_002837175.3 Physeter macrocephalus
TGGTGTCTGTCCCCAGTGGCTAAGGTTGGTTCAGTGGGTTGAGTAGGTTTCCTGGTTGAGGGGACTAGTGCCTGTGTTCTGGTGGATGAGGCTGGATCTTGTCTTTCTGGTGGGCAGGTCCACTTCTGGTGGTGTGTTTTGTGGTGTCGGTAGCCTTATTATTATTTTAGGCAGCCTCTCTGCTAATGGATGGGGCTGTGGTCCTGTCTTGCTAGTTGTTGGGCGTAGGGTGTCCAGCACTGTAGCTTGTTGGTCATTTAGTGAAGCTGGGTCTTGGTGTTGAGATGGATATCTCTGGGAGATTTTCGCCGTTTGATATTACAATGAGCTGGGAGGTCTCTTGTGGACCACTGTCCTGAAGTTGGTTCTCCCACCTCAGAGACACAGCCCTGGTGCCTGGCTGGAGCACCAAAGCCTTTAATCCACACGGCTCAGAGCAAAATGGAGAAAAAATAGAAAGGAAAGAAAGGAAGGAAGGAAGGAAGGAAGAAAGGAAGGAAGGAAGAAAGGAAGGAGGAAAGAAATGTAGAAAGGAAGAAGGAAGAAAGAGAAAGAAAGAAAGGAAGAAAGAAGATAAAATAAAGTAGGATAAAATAAAGTTATTAAAATAAAGAATAATTATTAAGAAGAAAAATTTTAAAAAGTAAAAATAAAAAAAACAAAATGGGACAGTCAGACCCTAGGACAAATGGTGAAAGCAAAGCTATACAGAGAAGATCTCACACAGAAGCACACACATACACACTCAGAAAAAGAGAAAAAGGGGAAAAAAATAATACATCTTGCTCCCAAAGTCCACCTCCTCAACTTGGGATGATTCACTGTGTATTCAGGTATTCCACAGATGCAGGAACCTTCATGTTGATGGTGGAGCTTTAATCCCCCGTTTCTGAGGCTGCTTGGAGAGACTTCCCCTTCTCCTCTTTGTTCGCACAGCTTCTGGGGTTCAGCTTTGGACTTGGCCCTGCCTCTGTGCATAGGTCGCTGAGGGCGTCTGCTCTTCGCTCAGACAGGACGGGGTTAAAAGAGCCGCTGATTCGGGGGCTCTGGCTCACTCAGGCTGGGGTGAGGGAGGGGTATGGATGTGGGGCGAGCCTGCGGTGGCAGAGGCTGGCATGATGTTGCACCAGCCTGAGACACGCTGTGCGTTCTCCCGGGGAAGTTGTCCCTGGATCCCGTGACCCTGGCAGTGGCAGGCTGCACAGGCTCCCGGAATGGGAGGTGTGGAGAGTGACCTGTGCTCGCACACAGGCTTCTTGGTGGTGGCGGCAGCAACAGCCTTAGCGTCTCACGCCCGTCTCTGGTGTCCGCGCTGATAGCCAAGGCTCGCACCCATTTCTGGAGCTCCTTTACGTGGCGCACTTAATCCCCTCTCCTCTCGCATCAAGAAACAAAGAGGCAAGAAAAAGTCTCTTATCTCTTCGGGAACTCGGCGCTCGTCTCTGGAGCTCCTTTAAGCAGCACTTTCCTCGAGCCCCAGGAAGCAAAGAGGGAAGAACAGGTCTCTTGCCTCTTCGGCAGCTCCAGACTCCTCCTGGGACTACCTCCCGGCTAGCCGTGGTGCACTAACCCCTTCAGGCTGTGTTCACGCAGCCAACCCCAGTCAGCTCCCAGTCCCCGCCCATCCCTGCGGGTGAGCAGACAAGCCTCTTGGGCTGGTGAGTGCTGGTCGGCACCGATCCTCTGCGGGAATCTCGGGAATCTCTCCGCTTTGCCCTCCGCACCCTGTTACTGCGCTCCCCTCCGTGGCTTTGAAGCTTTCCCCTCTGCCACCCGCAGTCTCCGCCTGTGAAGGGGCTTCTAGTTTATGGAAACCTTTCTTCCTTCACAGCTCCCTCCCACTGGTGCAGGTCCTGTCCCTATTCTTTTGTCTCTGTTTGTTTTTTTTTCTTTTGCCCTACCCAGGTACATGGGGAGTTGCTTGCATTTTGGAAGGTCTGAGGTCTTCTGCCAGCGTCCAGTGGGTGTTCTGTAGTAGCAGTTCCACGTGTAGATGTATTTCTGATGTATCTGGTGGAAGGTGATCTCTGTGTCTTAACTCTTCCGCCATCTTCTCTTTCCTTGGAAAAGGTCTGGAAGAAATTTTTAATCACAGTTTCAATTTCAGTGCTTGTGACTGATCTGTTTATATTTGCTGTTTCTTCCTGGTTCAGTCTCAGAAGGTTGTGATTTTCTAAGAATTTGTCCATTTCTTCTAGGTTTTCCATTTTATTGGCATATTGTTGCTTGTAGTAATCTCTCATGATCTTTTGTATTTCCGCTGTGTCAGTTGTTACTTCTCCTTTTTCATTTCTAATTATGTTGATTTGAGTCTTCTCCCTTTTTTTCTTGATGAGTCTGGCTAACAGTTTATCAGTTTTGTTTATCTTCTCAAAGAACCAGCTTCTAGTTTTATTGATCTTTGCTATCGTTTCCTTCTTTTCTTTTTCATTTATTTCTGATCTTTCTCCCTTTTTTTTTTCTTTGTGGTACGCAGGCCTCTCACTGTCGTGGCCTCTCCCATTGCGGAGCACAGGCTCCGGACGGGCAAGCTCAGCGGCCATGGCTCATGGGCCTAGCCGCTCCTCGGCATGTGGGATCTTCCCAGACTGGGGCACAAACCCATGTCCCCTGCATCAGCAGGCGGACTCTCAACCAATGTGCCACCAGAGAAGCCCCCTTTTTTTCTTGATGAGTCTGGCTAACAGTTTATCAGTTTTGTTTATCTTCTCAAAGAACCAGCTTCTAGTTTTATTGTGTAGGTGTAAGGTTAGGTTCTTTATTTGAGGTGTTTGTTGTTTCTTGAGGTAGGATTGTATTGCTATGAATTTTCCTCTTAGAACTGCTTTTTCTGCATCCCATAGGTTTTGGGTCATCGTGTTTTCATTTTCATTGTCATTTGTTTGTAGGTTTTTTTTTTTTTTTTTTTTTTTTTTTTTTTTTTTTTTTTTTTTGTGGTACGTGGGCCTCTCACTGTTGTGGCCTTTCCCGTTGCGGAGCACAGGCTCCGGACGCACAGGCCCAGCGGCCATGGCTCACGGGCCCAGCCGCTCCGCGGCATGTGGGATCTTCCCGGACCGGGGCACGAACCCGTGTCCCCTGCATCGGCAGGCGGATTCTCAACCACTGTGCCACCAGGGAAGCCCCTGTAGGTATTTTTTGATTTCCTCTTTGGTTTCTTCAGTTATCCCTTGGTTGTTTAGTAGTGTATTATTTAGCCTCCATGTGTTTGTATTTTTTTACAGATTTTTTTTCCTGTAATTGATATCTAGTCTCATAGCATTGTGGTTGGAAAAGACACTTGATATGGTTTCATTTTTCCTAAATTTACCAAGGCTTGATTTGTGACCCAAGATATTATCTCTCCTGGAGAATGTTCCATGAGGACTTGAGAAGAACGTGTATTCTGTTGTTTTTGGATGGAATGTCCTATAAATATCAATTAAGTCTATCTTATTTAATGTATCATTTAAAGCTTGTGTTTCCTTATTTATTTTCATTTTGGATGATCTGTCCATTGGTGAGAGTGGGCTGTTAAAGTCCCCTATTATTATTGTGTTACTGTTGATTTCCCCTTTTATGGCTGTTAGCATTTGCCTTATGTATTAAGGTGCTCCTATGTTGGGTGCCTAAATATTTACAACTGTTATATCTCCTTCTTGGATTGATTCCTTGATCATTATGTAGTGTCCTTCTTTTTCTCTTGTAATAGTCTTTATTTTAAAGTCTACTTTGTCTGATACGAGAATTGCTACTCCAGCTTTTTTTTTTTTTTTTTTTTTTGGCGGTATGCGGGCCTCTCACTGTTGTG
>NC_041218.1:22430129-22432159 GCF_002837175.3 Physeter macrocephalus
TGGCCATGGTTCACGGGCCCAGCCGCTCTGCGGCGTGTGGGATCTTCCCAGACCAGGGCACGAACCTGCGTCCCCTGCATCGGCAGGCGGACTCGCAACCAGTGCGCCACCAGGGAAGCCCCAGCTTTCTTCTGATCTCCATTTGCATGGAATATCTTTTTCCATCCCCTCACTTTCAATCTGTATGTGTCCTTAGGTCTCTTGTAGACAGCAAATATACGGGTCTTGGTTTTGGATCCATTCAGCCAGTCTATTTCTTTTGGTTGGAGCATTTAATCTATTTACTTGTAAGGTAATTATCGATATGTATGTTGATATTACCATTTTCTTAATTGTTTTGGGTTTGTTATTGTAGTTCTTTTCCTTGTTTTGTGTTTCTTGCCTAGAGAAGTCCCTTTAGCATTTGTTGTAAAGCTGGTTTGGTGGTTTGAATTCTCTCAGCTTTTGCTTGTCTGTAAAGGTTTTAATGTCTTCATCAAATCTGAATGAGATCCTTGCTGGATAGAGTAATCTTGGTTGTAGGTTTTTCCTTTTCATCACTTCAAGTATGTCCTACCACACCCTTCTGGCTTGCAGAGTTTCTGCTGAGAAATCAGCTGTTAACCTTACGGGGATTCCCTTGTATGTTATTTGTTGATTATCTCTTGCTGCTTTTAATATTTTTTCTTTGTATTTAATTTTTGATAGTTTGATTAATATGTGTCTTGGCGTGTTTCTCCTTGGATTTATTCTGTATGGGACTCTTTGTGCTTCTTGGACTTGATTGACTATTTCCTTTTACATATTAGGGAAGTTTTCAACTATAATCTCTTCAAATATCTTCCCACTCTGTTTCTTCTTCTGGGACCCCTATAATTTGAATGTTGGTATGTTTATTGTTGTCCCAGCGGTCTCTGCTACTGTCCCTAGTTCTTTTTGTTCTTGTTTCTTTATTTCTGCTCTGTGGTAGTAATTACCACTATTTTATATTCCAGGTCACTTACCCATTTTTCTGCCTCAGTTATTCTGCTATTGATTCCTTCTAGAGAATCTTAAATATCATTTATTGTGTTGTTCATCATTGTTTGTTTGCTCTTTAGTTCTTCTAGGTCCTTGTTAAACCTTTCTTGTATTTTCTCCATTCTATTTCCAAGATTTTGGATCATTTTACTGTCATTACTCTGAATTATTTTTCAGGTAGACTGCCTATTTCCTCTTCATTTGTTTGTCTGGTTTGTTTTTACCTTACTCCTTCATCTGTTGTGTATTTTTCTGTCTTCCCATTTTGCTTAACTTACTGCGCTTGGAGTCTCCTTTTCCCAGGCTGCAGATTCGTTGTTCCCGTTGTTTTCAGTGTCTGCCCCCAGTGGGTAAGGTTGGTCCAGTGGGTTGTGTAGGCTTCCTGGTGGAGGGGACTGGTACCTGTGTTCTGGTGGATGAGGCTGGATCTCTTCTTTCTGGTGGGCAGTATCACGTCTGGTGGGGTGTTTTGGGGTGTCTGTGAACTTTTTATGATTTTAGGCAGCCTCTCTGCTAATGGATGGGGTTGTGTTCCTGTCTTGCTAGTTGTTTGGTATGGGGTGTCCAGACCTGTAGCTTGCTGGTCTTTGAGTGGAGCTGGGTCTTAGCGTTGAGATCGAGATCTCTGGGAGAGCTTTCGCTGTTTGATATTACACGGGGCCAGGAGGTTCTGGTGGTCCAATGTCCTGAACTTGGCTCTCCCACCTAAGAGGCTCAGGCCTGACACCCCACCAGAGCACCAAGACCCTGTCAGCCACACAGCTCAGAAGAAAAGGAAGAAATAAAAAGAAAGCAAAAATAAAATAAGATAATTAAAATAAAAAAATTATTAAAAATAAAAAAATTTAAAAGTAATAAAAAAAAAGAAGGGAGAGAGCAGCCAAACCAATAAACAAATCCACCTATGATAACAAGCAGTAAAAACTATGCTGAAAAAAAAAAGTGGACAGACAGAACCCTAGGACAAATGGTAAAAGCAAAGGTATACAGATAAAATCACACAAAGAAGCATACACATACACACTCACAAA
>NC_041218.1:22435075-22447199 GCF_002837175.3 Physeter macrocephalus
GCGTGTGGGATCTTCCCAGACCAGGGCACGAACCTGCGTCCCCTGCATCGGCAGGCGGACTCGCAACCAGTGCGCCACCAGGGAAGCCCCAGCTTTCTTCTGATTTCCATTTGCATGGAATATCTTTTTCCATCCCCTCACTTTCAGTCTGTATGTGTCCCTAGGTCTGAAGTGGGTCTGTTCTAGACCGCATATATACGGGTCTTGTTTTTTTATCCATTCTGCCAGTCTATGTCTTTTGGTTGGAGCATTTAATCTATTTACTTGTAAGGTAATTATCGATATGTATGTTGATATTACCATTTTCTTAATTGTTTTGGGTTTGTTATTGTAGTTCTTTTCCTTGTTTTGTGTTTCTTGCCTAGAGAAGTCCCTTTAGCATTTGTTGTAAAGCTGGTTTGGTGGTTTGAATTCTCTCAGCTTTTGCTTGTCTGTAAAGGTTTTAATGTCTTCATCAAATCTGAATGAGATCCTTGCTGGATAGAGTAATCTTGGTTGTAGGTTTTTCCTTTTCATCACTTCAAGTATGTCCTACCACACCCTTCTGGCTTGCAGAGTTTCTGCTGAGAAATCAGCTGTTAACCTTACGGGGATTCCCTTGTATGTTATTTGTTGATTATCTCTTGCTGCTTTTAATATTTTTTCTTTGTATTTAATTTTTGATAGTTTGATTAATATGTGTCTTGGCGTGTTTCTCCTTGGATTTATTCTGTATGGGACTCTTTGTGCTTCTTGGACTTGATTGACTATTTCCTTTTACATATTAGGGAAGTTTTCAACTATAATCTCTTCAAATATCTTCCCACTCTGTTTCTTCTTCTGGGACCCCTATAATTTGAATGTTGGTATGTTTATTGTTGTCCCAGCGGTCTCTGCTACTGTCCCTAGTTCTTTTTGTTCTTGTTTCTTTATTTCTGCTCTGTGGTAGTAATTACCACTATTTTATATTCCAGGTCACTTACCCATTTTTCTGCCTCAGTTATTCTGCTATTGATTCCTTCTAGAGAATCTTAAATATCATTTATTGTGTTGTTCATCATTGTTTGTTTGCTCTTTAGTTCTTCTAGGTCCTTGTTAAACCTTTCTTGTATTTTCTCCATTCTATTTCCAAGATTTTGGATCATTTTACTGTCATTACTCTGAATTATTTTTCAGGTAGACTGCCTATTTCCTCTTCATTTGTTTGTCTGGTTTGTTTTTACCTTACTCCTTCATCTGTTGTGTATTTTTCTGTCTTCTCATTTTGCTTAACTTACTGCGCTTGGAGTCTCCTTTTCCCAGGCTGCAGATTCGTTGTTCCCGTTGTTTTCAGTGTCTGCCCCCAGTGGGTAAGGTTGGTCCAGTGGGTTGTGTAGGCTTCCTGGTGGAGGGGACTGGTACCTGTGTTCTGGTGGATGAGGCTGGATCTCTTCTTTCTGGTGGGCAGTATCACGTCTGGTGGGGTGTTTTGGGGTGTCTGTGAACTTTTTATGATTTTAGGCAGCCTCTCTGCTAATGGATGGGGTTGTGTTCCTGTCTTGCTAGTTGTTTGGTATGGGGTGTCCAGACCTGTAGCTTGCTGGTCTTTGAGTGGAGCTGGGTCTTAGCGTTGAGATCGAGATCTCTGGGAGAGCTTTCGCTGTTTGATATTACACGGGGCCAGGAGGTTCTGGTGGTCCAATGTCCTGAACTTGGCTCTCCCACCTAAGAGGCTCAGGCCTGACACCCCACCAGAGCACCAAGACCCTGTCAGCCACACAGCTCAGAAGAAAAGGAAGAAATAAAAAGAAAGCAAAAATAAAATAAGATAATTAAAATAAAAAAATTATTAAAAATAAAAAAATTTAAAAGTAATAAAAAAAAAGAAGGGAGAGAGCAGCCAAACCAATAAACAAATCCACCTATGATAACAAGCAGTAAAAACTATGC
The DNA here is from genome assembly GCF_002837175.3 of Physeter macrocephalus. Classification (NCBI taxonomy): domain Eukaryota; kingdom Metazoa; phylum Chordata; class Mammalia; order Artiodactyla; family Physeteridae; genus Physeter; species Physeter macrocephalus. The sequence goes on from NC_041218.1 coordinate 22,436,984, forward strand.
TGAAAAAAAAAAGTGGACAGACAGAACCCTAGGACAAATGGTAAAAGCAAAGGTATACAGATAAAATCACACAAAGAAGCATACACATACACACTCACAAAGGGAAAAAATATATATATATAAAATGAAGAGAGCAACCAAATCAGTAAACAAATCTACCCATGATAATAAGCTCTAAATACTATACTAAGATAAACATAAAATCAGAAACAAATTAGATGCCGAAAGCAAACCCCATTCTACAGTTGCTCCCAAAGTCCATCACCTCAATTTTGGGATAATTCGTTGTCTATTCAGGTTTTCCACAGATGCAGGGTACATCAAGTTTATTGTGGAGATTTAATCCGCTGCTCCCGAGGCTGCTTGGAGAAATTTCCCCTTCTCTTCCTTGTTCACACAGCTCCTGGGGTTCAGCTTTGGATTTGGCCCTGCCTCTGCGCTTAGGTCGCCTGAGGGCTTCTGTTCCCTTTTGGGAAGTCTGAGGTCTTCTGCCAGTGTTCAGTAGGTGTTCTGTAGGAGTTGTTACACATGTAGATGTATTTTTGATGTATTTGTGGGGAGGAAGGTGATCTCCATGTCTTACTCCTCTGCCATCTTGAAGGTCCTTATGATTTTCTGATGTTAAATCAATTTTGTTTGCATTCTTGGGAAAAATGGTACTTGATTATGATATATAATTCTTTTTATGTATTGGTGGATTCAGTTTTCTGATATTTTGTTAAGGAGTTCATATGTCTATGTCAGGAGGGATATTGGTCTGTTGTTTTCTGAGAATTTGTCAGGCTTTGTTATCCAGGTAATAATGGCATCACATTATTAGCTGGGAGGTAGTGTACCCTCATTTATGTTATAAAAGAGTTTGTGAAGGATTGGTATTATTTCTTTAAATATTTGATAGAATTAACTAATGAAGCTGTTGTGACCTTTGCTTTTTTTGAGGGAGGATTTTAAGTAACTAACTCATAGGTCTGTTTAGATTCTATATTTCTTTGTAAGTCCGGTTTGGTAGTTTGGTATTTCTAGGGATTTTGCCATTTCATCTAAGTTATCTAATTTGTTGGCATATAGTTGTTTATAATATTCTCTTATAATCATTTAAGTTCCTTTAGGGTCAGTAGTGTTGTCCTTTACTTCATTCCTGATTTTGGTAATTTGTATAATTTAATATAATCTTTAATTTTAATTTAATGTAATTTTTTTCCCTTGTTTCGTCTAGCTAATGGTTTGTCAATTTTGTTGAATTTTTTCAAAGAACTAGCTTTGTGTTTCGTTCATTTTTTTTTTAATTGTTATTTTTCTGCATTCCAGTCCATTGATCTTTTCTCCGATCTTTATTTACTTTCTTCTTGCTGTGGACTTGCTTTACTCTTCTTTTTCTAATTTATTTACTGTGGATACTTAGGTTACTGATTTGAGACCTTTCTTCTTTTCTATAAATTTCCCTCCAAGCATTGTTTTGGTTACATCTCATAAATTTTGATTTACTGTGTTTTTGTTGTCATTCTGTTTCAGATTTTTTCTTGTTTTCCATTTGATTTATTCTGGATACATGGATTACTTAGAAATAAGTTGTTTAATTTCCAAATATTGGGGATTTCCTTTATTTTCTGTTGCTAATTTATAATTTACTTCAGTCGTGGTTGGGGAATATGCTTTGATGATTTCTATCCTTTTAAATGTATTGAGACTTGTTTTATGACTGGCATTTAATCTGTCTTTGAGAACTGTCCATATGCACTTGAAAAGAATGTATTTTATAGTCACTGGGTTGAATGTTCTAGGTTGAGTTGAGGAATTAAATTGTTCAGGTCCTCTATATCCTTGATGATTTTGTCTAGTTGTTCTATCAGCTTTTGAGTAGGTATAGACATCTCCAGCTATTAGTGTTAAAAGATCTATTTCTCCTTTAGTGTTAAGTTTTGCTTCATATATTTTGAGGCTCTGTTGTTAAGTGTGTATATGTTTATCATTGTTATATCATTCTGGAACCCGGTTCCCCTGCATCGGCAGGCGGACGCGCAACCACTGCGCCACCAGGGAAGCCCTATTTCTCCTTTAGTGTTAAGTTTTGCTTCATATATTTTGAGGCTCTGTTGTTAAGTGTGTATATGTTTATCATTGTTATATCATTCTGATGTATTGAGCAGCTTCTCATTATGTCTCTTTTTGTCTCTTGTAATATTTTGTCTTAAATTCCCTGTCTGATATTAATATAGCCACTCCTGATCTCTTATGATTAGTTTGCATGGCATATCTTTTCCATCATTTTACTTTCATCTCATTTGTATCTTTGAATCTAATGTGTATCTCTTGTAGACGGCACATAGTTTGATCTTGCTTTTTTATCCTGTCTGGCAATCTTTATCTTTTGGTTGGGGTGTTTAGACCTTTCACATTTAATATAATTATTGACATGGTTGTATTTACCTTCGCCATTTTGCTGTTTTTTCTATAGAAGTGTCCTGTCTTTTTTGTTCGTCTCTTCCTCTTTGACTGCCTTCTTTTGTGTTAAATAAAATTTTCATTGAATCATTTTAATTTCTCTGTCAATATTTTTACTGTTTAAAAAGTTGTTTCTCTGGGAATGTATGTGCATTATCCAATAATGCAGTGTTTGCAAATATTTTCTCACATTCTATAGGTTGTATTTTCATTTTGTTGATGGTTTCCTTTGCTATGCAGAAGCTTTTAAGTTTGATTAGGTCCCATTTGTTTATTTTTGTTTTTTTTTTACTTTTGCCTTGGGAGACTGGTCTAAGAAAATATTGCTACTATTTATGTCAGAGAATGTTTTGCCTATCTTCTCTTCTAGGAGTTTTACAGTGTCACATCCTATATGTGTCTTTAAAGCATTTTGAGTTTATTTTTGTATATGATGTGAGGGAGTGTTTTAATTTCATTGATTTACAAATAGCTGTCCAGCTTTCCCAACACCATTTGCTGAAGGCACTGTTTTCTCCATCGTATATTCTTGCCTCCTTTGCTGAAGATTAATTGTATGGGTTTGTTTCTGGGCTCTCTATTCTGTTCCATTGATCTATATGTCTGCATTTGTGCCAATACCACAGTGTTTTGATTAGTGTAGCTTTGTAGTATTGTCTGAAGTCTGGGAGAGTTATACCTCCAGCATTGTTCTTTTTCCTCAGAATTGCTTTGCCAATTTCTGTTATTCCATATAAATTTTAGGATTATTTGTTCTAGTTCTGTGAAAAATGTCATGGGTAATTTGATAGATATAGCATTAAATCTGTAGATTGCTTTCAGTAGTATGGCCATTTTAATAATATTAATTCTTCCAATCCAAGAGCAATCCAATTCATTTCTGTGAATCATCTTCAGTTTCCTTTATCAGTGTTTTAGAGTTCTCAGCATATAGGTCTTTGACCTCCTTGGTTAGGTTTATTCCCGTGTGTGTGTGTGTGTGTGTGTGTGTGTGTTTAGTGTGATTTTAAACTTTTTTTACTTTCTGATATTTCATTGTTACTGTAAAGAAATGCAACAGATTTCTGTATATTAATCTTGTACCCTGCTACCTTGCTGAATTCATTTATTAGTTCTAATAGTTTTTGTGTGGAGTCTTTAGGGTTTTCTGTATAGAGTATTGTGTCATCTGCGTATAATGACAATTTTACCTCTTCGCTTCCAATTGGATACCTTTTATTTCTTTTTCTTGTCTGGTTGCTGAGGCTAGGACTTCCAATAATACGTTGAATAGCAGTGGTGAGAGTGGGCACCCTTGCTTTGTTCCAGAATTTAGTGGGAAGGCTTTCAGCTTTTCACTGTTGAGTATTGTGTTGGCTCTGGGTTTGTCATAAATGGTTTTTATTATGTTGAGATGTATTCCCCCATACCCACTTTAGTGAGAGTTTTCATCGTGAACGGATGTTGAATTTTATCACGTGCTTTTTCTACGTCTATTGAGATGATCATGTGGTTTTTGTCTTTTCTTTTGTTGATGTGGTATATCACACTGATTGATTTGCATATGTTGAACCATCTTTGTGACCCTGGTAAGAATCCAACTTGATCATGGTGTATGATCCTTTATATGTGTCGTTGGAGTTGGCTTGCTTAAATTTTGTTGAGGATTTTTGCATCTCTAGTTGTCAAAGGTATTGGCCAGTAATTTTCTTTTTTTTGTAGTGTCTTTGTTTTTGGTATCAGGGAGATGGTGGCTGCATAAACTGACTTTGGGAGTGTTTCCTCCTCTTAAATCTTTTGGAATAATTTGAGAAGGATAGGTATACATTCCTCTTTGTATGTTTGGTTGAATTCCCCAGTTAAGCCATCTGGTCCTGGATTTTGTTTGTGGAGAGTTTTTTGGGTTTTTTCTTTTGTTTTTTATTACAGATTCTATTTCACTTCTAGTGATTGGTCTGTTCAAATTATGTTTCTTCTTGATTCAATTATGGCTGACTGTATATTTCTAAAACCTTTTCTGTTTCTTCTCGGTTGTTCAGTTTGTTGGTTTATAACTGTTCATAGTATTTTCTTATGATTTTTTATATTTCTGCAATATTGGTTGTTATTTCTCATTTCTTATTTTGTTTATTTGCGTCTTCTCTCTTTTCTTCTTGGTAGCCTGGCTAGAGTTTTGTCGATTTTGTTTGTCCTTTCAGAAAACCAGCTCTTGGTTTTATCGATCTTTTCCATTGTTGTTTTGATCTCTATTTTATTTATTTCCTCTCTGATCTTTATTATTTCCTTCCTTCTAATGACTTTGGCTTTTGTTTATTCTTCTTTTTTCTAATTCTTTTAGGTGGTTGGTTAGGTTATTTGCTTGAGATTTTACTTGTTGCTCGAGAAAGGCCTGTATCGCTCTGAATTTCCCTCTTTGAACTACTTTTGCTGCATCCCATAGATTTTGTAAGGTTGTGTTTTCATTGTCATTTGTCTCGAGGTATTTTCTGATTTCCTCTTTGATTTCATTGTTGACTCATTGGTTTTTTAGTAGAATGTTGTTTAGTCTCCATGTGATTGTTTTTTCCCATTTTTCTTTCTGTGGTTGATTTCTAGTTTCATACTGTTGTGGTCAGAAAAGATGCTTGAAATAATTTCTGTCGTCTTAAATTCATTGAGGCTTGTTTTGTGTCCTCATGTGTGGTCTATCCTAGAGAATGTTCCATGAGCACTTGAAAAGAATGTGTATTTTGTTTGTTTTTTGTTTCTGTTTTTTTTGGATGAAGTGTCCTGTAGATACCAATTAAGTACATCCGTTCTGTTATATCACTTAGGGTCTCTCTTGCCTTATTGATTTTCTGTCTGAAAGATCTGTCCATTGATGTCAGTGGGGTGTTAAAGTCTCCTACTATTATTGTATTCCTGTCAATTTCTCACTTTATGTCTGTTAGTATTTATTTTGTATATTTAGGTTTTCCTACATTGGGTGCATATATATGTTAACAAGTGTAATGTTCTCTTCTTATATTAATCCTTTATCATTATATAGTGTCCTTTGTCTTTCTTTTTGGACTTTGTTTTAAAGTCTGTTTTGTCTGATATGAATATCGCTACCCTTGCTTTCTTATTGTTTCCATTTGCATGAAATATCTTTTTCCATCCCCTCACTTTCAATCTATGTGTGACTTTTGCCCTAAAGTGAGTCTCTTGTAGGCAGCATATTGTAGGTACTTGTTTTTTTATCCAAGCAGATTTGAAATTTTTATTCTAGTTATACACTTTCCAAATCCAGAGTTTCTATTTGGTTCCTTTAAAAAAAAACATCTTATTTTTTCCTCTTTATTGATACTCTCTCTTGGGTGAGGCATGATTGTCATGTCTTTAACTCTTTAATTCCCTTTAATTCTTTAGATATGGTTTCTTTTGCTTCTTTGAACATATTTATATTAGTTGACTTAAAGGCTTTGCCTAGTAAATCCAACATCTGGGCTCCCTCAAGAATAATTTCTGTTGACTGCTTTTTTTCACTATATATGGGCCATATCTCACTATATCTTTGTGTGTCATAGCTTTTTGTCAAAAACTGGATATTCAATATACTGTGCTAACTGACAATCTTATTTCCCCCTTTTCCATCCTCAGAGTTTGTTTTTGTTGCTGTTTGTTGTTGTTGTTTGTTTAGTGACTTTCCTGGACTAATTCTGCAGTCCTTATTCTTTGTCATGTGTGGCTACTGAAGTCTGCTTGGTTAGCTGAGTCTTCGGATAATGATTTGACAGATTTTCTTAAATGCTTTTGACCAACATGTCTCCCATCTTTTTTTCAGTGGGCATTTTGTGTGTTGGGGTATGCATAACTGTGCCTTAGTCTTCCCTTCCTAATTGTGCAGAAACTCAAAGTCAAGCATGGGTGAGAGGCTAGAGCTCTGTAAGATCTTTCCTGGGTATTTGCAGAGCCTTCTGGATCCCCAGGAATATGTCAGAAATTAAAGCCCCTTATGGACATCTCATTTCTTAGATTTTCTTAAGTTTTTTTAGCCAGACTCTTGTTTGCACCAACTAGAATCAATACCTGTGGCAACTGCAGTGTTAAGCAATTGCTGCTGTTTTTTGGGAGACAAACCTCCTGGGCATAGGGCTTTCCTCACTGAATGTCCTCAGAGTCAGATGAAATAAAAATTAGCTTCGGGGAATTCCCTGGTGGTCCACTGGTTTGGACTCCACACTTCCACTGCAGAGTGCATGTGCTTGACCCCTGGTTGGGGAACTGAGATCCCACATGCTGTGTAGTGTGGCCAAAAAATTAGCTTCATGAGTGGGGCTCTTTTAAGGAGCATCATTCAGGTCAAGTAGTGACAGTGCTCTGGGAACAGGGCTTTTGATGGTGCTCCAAATTCATCTGCCTCCTTCAGTGGCTACTAGGCTGCTGGCTTTCATAGCTAGTGTGGTTCGGAGGCCCTGGTTTCCAAGGCTACCATGAAGCTGGGAAGAGGGTATGAAATAGAGCAAGTTAAAATAGCAGAAAGCTTACTGTTCTTATGAAGATTCAGCTGTTACTCTTGAATAAATGTTCCTAGGATTGTTGCAATCCTTTAGCTAACTTCTAGAGTGCTGAAAAAGTTGATTTTGAAAATTTACACCAGTATTCTCATTGCTTTTATGGAGGAGTGTATTTTCAGAGGTCCTTCATTCATAATTCCAAAAGTGCTTCTCATTCTGTCTGTGCTTTTTATTTTTTTAAAAAATATTTATTTATTATTTGGTCGCACCGGGTCTTAGTTGCGGCTCGCGGGCTTGTTAGTTGAAGCTTGTGGGCTTGTTAGTTGCAGCTCACTGGCTCCTTAGTTGTAGCATATGAACTCTCAGTTGCGGCATGCATGTGGGATCTAATTCCCTTACCAGGGATTGAATCCGGGCCCCCTGCATTTGGAGCATGGAGTCTTAACCACAGTGTCACCAGGGAAGTCCCCCTGTCTGTGCTTTTAGCCACTATGCACGTTGCCTCTGTTCTTTATGATATCTAATTATAGCCTATGTATATTTGTCAGCCATGAAAGTCCAGTCTTTGATTTCATTGAGAGTTGCTTGCGAAATAAACATGAAATGGTTATTTATGAAGCTGCTTCAGCTATCATCCATCTTCCTAACTGTACTGCAAGGGAGTTGGCACCTGCTGTTTCAGGTTAGTTGTATATTTGATAACTGGCTTTTGTTTATTTTCTTATGTTTTTGTTGTAAGTTCCATAGGTCTACAGAATAGGTATTTTTGAACCTTAGCTCTGTATATATAGCCTTTACATTTTGATACGTACATGGTTTATTTTAGCTGTTTTTTAGTTACAGTTGTACCTCCATATCCTTGGGTTCCACATCCCACCAATTCAACCCAATTGATTCACGGTTGGTTGAATCCTCAGATGTGGAACCTGCAGATACCAAGAGCTGATTGTGCTACACCATTTTATATAAGGGTTTAGCATCCCCAGATTTTGGTATCTGCCAGGAGTCCTGGAAGGTCCAGGGTCCAGTCCCCTGCAGATATGGAGGGGTGACTGTATTTCTTTTTCTGAAGTTATCATTTCCCCATATTAAAAAATTAAAGTTTTTACTTATAAAACAAGTAACTTTAATGCCTTCAGTTCTCCATGTTTAAAAAACCCATTTACTCTTACAACCATAAATATTCCTACCCTTTAAATTCAGATATTAATGGGTATATTAACTTTTTTAGGAAAAAAAATAAACTTTGTTTCCTGTATTTAAAGTTTTTATAGCTTAACAAAATACTTTTTCTATTTTTGATGATGTATTTTTCATGTGAATTTTTGAGGCTGTGATCTAATTTCCTTATGCGTATTTTGAATGTGATTCTTCATGTACTGCATTTTCAGAAACATGCTATATGTTGAAATGAGCTATGCTCACAGTGACCTTTTTTCTTTCCTAGTTCTTCAGCTTTTCTGTAGTTCTCCTAAGCCAGCTTTGAGATATGCAGCTGTGAGGACCTTGAACAAGGTAGGTGTTCCTTTGCTAACTATTGACTTGTATCAGTGTTCAATTGAGAAATATTAAATATGAAGCATTTGGCTTTCTGTCCAAGATTAGTAGATATGACTTATGGGCTTCACTTCTGTAGCACCTCACTTGTATTTGCAGCCTTAGATATGGCCATTTATACTATTATTCATGTGCTCAGTAGCCATATGTACTTAGTGACTATCATATTAGACACTGCAGATATAGAATATTTCTATCATTGCAGGAAGTTCTCTTGGACAGTGCTGGTCTATAGCAACACTATCCAATAGAAACACTATGTGAGTCACATAAGCAATTTTAAATTTTATTGTAACCACATTAAATTCTTTTATGATGAGATTAATTTTAAACATATATTTTATTTACCCTAACATTTATAAAATTTATCAACATGATCAGTATAAAATTATTAGAGATCTATTTTACTTTCTGTTTTTTCATACTAAGTCTTTGATATCCGGTGTATATTTTGTATTTACAGAATACTTCTGTCTGGAATAACCACATTTCAAAGGCTTAGTAGTCACATATAGTTATTGGCTACCATATTGGACAGCATAAATCTAGAGGATACAGTGCAGAAACACAGAATGAATTAAATAACTATAAAAATTTTATTTTATTTATTTTTTAAAATATTTATGTGGTTGTGCTGGTCTTAGTTGTGGCAGGCAGGCTCCTTAGTTTTGGCTCACCAGCTCCTTAGTTGCGGCTCACTGGCTCCTTAGTTGTGGCATGCATGTGGGATCTAGTTCCCTGACCAGGGATCGAACCTAGGCCCCCTGCATTGGGAGTGCAAAGTCCCAACCACTGTGCCACCAGGGAAGTCCCTAAAATTTTTAAATGGAAGTTTAATGTTGTAGAATACTGGTCTAATGTAATATGTGGTCGACTATAAATTAATTGTATTAACAATTGGAGGAGAGAGAAATTTAGAGCAGCCATGGAAGGAGGCTTTATAGAACAATATGAATTATATTTTGAAGAGTTGATATCGGTCTACATTCCTTCATCTATAATCTTCGGACCAGATGTATCTCAGAAATCAGTATTTTGAGAATTTTAGAGAGGTAATATGGTGCCATCTCTTATATTAATACTAACCCCTTTGGGCCTAGAGCAGTTAGACACATTAGACACGTTAATATTTCTGTTTATACGTATGACTATCCTCACTACATGGAATAAATTAAGACTTAGATTTACATTAGTTTGGGTCATTTTTTGCTGTTAAGTGAATTTTGATGGCAATACTTTGCTGAGTTTTCAGAATTTTAGCATTATGGGTAAAGGATTCTATACCAGTGTTGGATTAGGCAGAGAGGCAAACATCATCAACAAAAGCAAAGAAGCAGGACAATGACAGACATGTTTTCGTGACCGTGAGCAATGCAGTTTAGTTGGAGTTTGCTTGCTTAAATACAGAAGTGTTTTATAAGTGCTAAGATATTACATTTAAGTGTCTTCAAGTAGTGTTTATCATTCTAGGTCCTACTCTCAGAGATTCTAAAATCTAGTAGAATAGATAACCATGAATACGTGTACTATAAGGAGGAACAGGCCAACTGTAATAAAAGACAGACTATGATATTGTTATAAAGGTTATAGAAACCTAGGAAGATAAAGTGCTGTGCTATATTGTACCTAGCAGTTAATCATTTATCAAATGATATATATCTTATTTATTAGAAACATTCATCTTGAAACAATTGCTTTTTTTTTTTTTTTTTTTTTTGTGGTACGTGGGCCTCTCACTGTTGTGGCCTCTCCCATTGCGG
>NC_041218.1:22447209-22447716 GCF_002837175.3 Physeter macrocephalus
GCATGTGGGATCCTCCCAGACCGGGGCGCGAACCCGGTTCCCCTGCATCGGCAGGCGGACGCGCAACCACTGCGCCACCAGGGAAGCCTGAAACAATTGCTTTTTAACGTCTGTTATCCCATTTAGATTTTAAAAAGCCATTTACCTTAATTAAAATTTCTGACCAGTCCCTCCCATCAAGCCTCTTAGGTAGCCTCATCCACCAGAGGGCAGAGAGCAGAAGCAAGAAGAACTACAGTCCTGCAGCCTGTAGAACAAAAACCACATTCACAGAAAGATAGACAAGATGAAAAGACAGAGGGCTATGTACCAGATGAAGGAAAAAGATAAAACCCCAGAAAAACAACTAAATGAAGTGGAGATAGGCAACCTTCGAGAAAAAGAACTCAGAATAATGATAGTGAAGATGATCCAGGACCTTGGAAAAACAATGGAGGCAAAGATTGAGAAGATGCAAGAAATGTTTAACAAAGACCTAGAAGAATTAAAGAACAAACAAACAGAGAT
>NC_041218.1:22450478-22455298 GCF_002837175.3 Physeter macrocephalus
AAGAATGAAATTAGAACACTCCCTAACACCATACACAAAAATAAACTCAAAATGGATTTGAGACCTAAATGTAAGACCGGACACTATAAAACTCTTTAGAGGAAAACATAGGAAGAACACTCTTTGATATAAATCACAGCAAGATCTTTTTTGATCCCCCTCCTAGAGTAATGGAAATAAAAACAAAAATAAACAAATGGGACCTAATGAAACTTCAAAGCTTCTGCACAGCAAACGAAACCATTAACAAGACGAAAAGACAACCCTCAGAATGGGAGAAAATATGTGAAAACGAAGCAGCGGACAAAGGATTAATCTCCAAAATATATAAACAGCTCATACAGCTCAATATTAAAGAAACAAACAACCAAATCCAAAAATGGGCCGAAGACCTAAATAGACCTTTCTCTAAAGAAGACATGCAGATGGCCAAGAAGCGCATGAAAAGCTGCTCTTCACTAATTATTAGAGAAATGCAAATCAAAACCACAATGAGGTATCACCTCACACCAGTTAGAACGTGCAACATCAGAAAATCTACAAACAACAAATACTGGAGAGGGTGTGGAGAAAAGGGAACCCTCTTGCACTGTTGGTGGGAATGTAAAGGGACCTAATGAAACTTCAAAGCTTCTGCACAGCAAACGAAACCATTAACAAGACGAAAAGACAACCCTCAGAATGGGAGAAAATATGTGAAAACGAAGCAGCGGACAAAGGATTAATCTCCAAAATATATAAACAGCTCATACAGCTCAATATTAAAGAAACAAACAACCAAATCCAAAAATGGGCCGAAGACCTAAATAGACCTTTCTCTAAAGAAGACATGCAGATGGCCAAGAAGCGCATGAAAAGCTGCTCTTCACTAATTATTAGAGAAATGCAAATCAAAACCACAATGGAAGCAACCTAAATGCCCATTGACAGACGAATGGATAAAGAAGATGTACATATGTACAATGGAATATTACTCAGCCATAAAAAGGGACAAAACTGAGTCATTTGTTGAGACATGGATGGATGTAGACTGTCATACAGAGTGAAGTAAGTCAGAAAGAGAAAAACAAATATTGTATATTAATGCATCTATGTGGAACCTAGAAAAATGGTACAGATGAACCAGTTTGCAGGGCAGAAGTTGAGACACAGATGTAGAGAACAAACGTATGGACATCAAGGCGGGGAAAACCGCGGTTGGGTGGGGATGGTGGTGTCCTGAATTGGGCGATTGGGACTGGCATGTGTACACTGATGTGTATAAAATTGATGACTAATAAAAACCTGCAGTATAAAGAAATAAACAAATAAAAAAACAAGTAATACTAAACTTTCTTTGGGATATTTGTATGGAAATACGTTAATATAAATGTTTCAGACATTACATGAAATTTCTAAAAATCTTATATGTTCTGGTATAATGTTATAAGTCATAATTCTAGTTATTACTTTAAAATGTGTATCTCAGAAATAACTAAATTTCCTTGTCAGTTGCATTATTATGAACTTTCATCAAATCTTTAACCGTGGTCATTTTTTTTTTAAAGATTCCTTTTGTTTTTAATGGTACAGTTACTTTTTATTTTATTTTATTTATTTATTTATTTACTTTTTGGCTGTGTTGGGTCTTCGTTTCTGTGCGAGGGCTTTCTCTAGTTGTAGCAAGTGGGTGGCCACTCTTCATCGCGGTGCGCGGGACTCTCACTATCATGGCCTCTATCGTTGTGGAGCACAGGCTCCTGACGCACAGGCTCAGTTGTTGTGGCTCACGGGCCCAGTTGCTCCGCGGCATGTGGGATCTTCCCAGACCAGGGCTCGAACCCTTGTCCCCTGCGTTAGCAGGCAGATTCTCAACCACTGCGCCACCAGGGAAGCCCTAACAGTGGTCATTTTTAAGTCTTTTGTCATTTACAGACAGTTTTGGGTGTACTCTGATGCTTTCACAAAAATGTTCCTATAAAAGGGTTTCATCTTCAAGGAATTCATGGAAAAGACTGTGATAAGTACAGGTTTCTGGTAACTGACTATACTGCTGAACTGAATGAATAAGCATTTTCAGAGCTCTAATGGAAAACTTATGAATTTATAATAGTGCTAACAGAAGATCAAGATGAAAAAAAATTAATTACCTGGGACTGAGTGAACGGATGAGGATGATTATAATTTTTGTCACTTTCTGTTTGGATAAAAAAAAAAAATCCCACAAGGATTCAGAGGCAAAAAATATACAAATCAATTTTCACTGCAAAATAAAGGAGGATTACTGGACTGACTGTCAATATTATGACATAGTATGAGTGTGTTTCGTGTTTGATAATTGCAGTCATTGTTGCTTTTGTTGTGATCATCCGTTTACAATGCTTGGTGTCAGTTTATCTCTTGTAAAAATAAAATACAGTGTGTGTGTGTGAGTTGTGGGAAAAAAAGGAAACTTTTAAATTCCTGATTCTGGTTTTCCACAACTGTAAAATTAATGATAATCATATTATAAGGGGAGGCCCAAATAGTAATTGGAAATAAAATTCCATTTTTTAAAGTAAAAAAAATTTTTTTTATTTTCGTCTTTTTTTATTTTTTAAAGTTCTGGTCTTTATCAGTAGCAATTTGCTTAATTTTTTTCTTTCCCTTTGACAAGGTGGCAATGAAGCACCCCTCTGCTGTTACTGCCTGCAATCTGGACTTAGAAAACTTGATCACAGACTCAAACAGAAGCATTGCTACCCTGGCCATTACTACACTCCTCAAAACTGGAAGTGAGAGCAGTGTGGACAGGCTCATGAAGCAGATATCATCCTTTGTGTCTGAAATCTCAGATGAGTTCAAGGTAAGAGTTTAAATGTGAGCATGTTTTCTCCCAGTCTCTGGCTTACCTATTTCATTTCATTTTATTTTATTTCAATAAATTTTAATTGCTTTTTAAAAATAATTCTTATTAAAAATAGAGATGTACATGACATATATATGAAGAATATAAATAAATAACCTAAAAAACAGCTACAAATTATCCACAATCTCAGTACCCCAGAACAACTTTATGATATTTGTTAAACATGATTCCAAATATAGCTCTGTATATGTGCAGTTGGGTAATGAAGAGCTAGATATATTCAGAAAAAAATTTATAGAAATATAGTCATACTATGCATACTATTTTAAAATTAACAATATAAAAATATATTGGGGTGCATGTGTCTTTTTGAATTATGGTTTTCTCTGGGTATATGCCCAGTAGTGGGATTGCTGGATCATATGGGTAATTCTAGTTTTAGTTTTTTAAGGAACCTACAACTGTTCTCCATAGAGGCTGTATCAATTTACATTCCCACCAACAGTGCAAGAGGGTTGGGTAATGAAGAGCTAGATATATTCAGAAAAAAATTTATAGAAATATAGTCATACTATGCATACTATTTTAAAATTAACAATATAAAAATATATTTTGAACTTTAAAAAGGAAAATAATTAAAACTGACGTTAATTGTGAACTTCAAATTAGTATTTCTTTATGCAAGACAATTTTTTTTTTAAATTTTAAACATTTTATCAAGAAGGTACATTTTTTTATACAGCAGGTTTTTATTAGTCATAAATTTTATACACATCAGTGTATATATGTCAATCCCAATCGCCCAATTTATCACCCCCCCACACCCACCCACGGCTTTCCCCCTTTGGTGTCCATACATTTGTTCTCTACATCTGTGTCTCAATTTCAGCAGCTTTTCATGCGCTTCTTGGCCATCTGTATGTCTTTTTTGGAGAAAGGTCTATTTAGGTCTTCGGCCCATTTTTGGATTTGGTTGTTTGTTTCTTTAATATTGAGCTGCATGAGCTGTTTATATATTTTGGAGATTAATCCTTTGTCCGCTGCTTCTTTTTCACATATTTTCTCTCATTCTGAGGGTTGTCTTTTCGTCTTGTTAATGGTTTCGTTTGCTGTGCAGAAGCTTTGAAGTTTCATTAGGTCCCATTTGTTTATTTTTGTTTTTATTTCCATTACTCTAGGAGGGGGATCAAAAAAGATCTTGCTGTGATTTATATCAAAGAATGTTCTTCCTGTGTTTTCCTCTAAAGAGTTTTATAGTGTCCGGTCTTACATTTAGGTCTCAAATCCATTTTGAGTTTATTTTTGTGTATGGTGTTAGGGAGTGTTCTAATTCACTGTTTTACACGTAGCTGTCCAGTTTTCCCAGTACCATTGATTGAAGAGACTGTCTTTTCTCCATTGTATATCCTTGCCTCCTTTGTCATAGGTTAGTTGACCATAGGGGCGTGGGTTTATCTCTGGGCTTTCTATCTTGTTCCATTGATCTATGTTTCTTTTTTGTGCCAGTACCATATTGTCTTGATTACTGTAGCTTTGTAGTATACTCTGAAGTCAGGGAGTATGATTTCTCCAGCTCCATTTTTTTTCCCTCAAGACTGCTTTGGCTACTCGGGGTCTTTTGTGTCTCCATACAAATTTTAAGATTTTTTTTTGTTCTAGTTATGTAAAAAATGCCATTGGTAATTTGATAGGGATTGCATTGAATCTGTAGATTGGTTTGGGCAGTATACTCATTTTCACAGTATTGATTCTTCCAATCCAAGAACATGGTATATCTCTCCATCGGTTGGTATCATCTTTAATTTCTTTCATCAGTGTCCTATAGTTTTCTTCATACAGGTCTTCTGTCTCCCTAGGTAGGTTTATTCCTAGGTATTTTATTCTTTTTGTTGCATTGGTAAATGCGAGTGTTTCCTTAATTTCTCTTTCAGATTTTTCATCATTAGTGTATAGGAATGCAAGAGATTTCTGTGCATTAATTTTGTATCCTGCT
>NC_041218.1:22456285-22456624 GCF_002837175.3 Physeter macrocephalus
TTTCTTGTTTCTTGAGGTAGGCTTGTATAGCTATAAACTTCCCTCTTAGAACTGCTTTTGCTGCATCCCATAGGTTTTGGATCGTCGTGTTTTCATTGTCATTTGTCTCTAGGTATTTTTTGATTTCCTCTGATTTCTTCAGTGATCTCTTGATTATTTAGTAACGTATTGTTTAGCGTCTATGTGTTTGTGTTTTGTACGTTATTTTCCCTGTAATTCATTTCTAATCTCATAGCGTTGTGGTCAGAAAAGATGCTTGATATGATTTCAATATTCTTAAATTTAGTGAGGCTTGATTTGTGACCCAAGATGTGATCTATCCTGGAGAATGTTCCGTGC
>NC_041218.1:22456974-22460274 GCF_002837175.3 Physeter macrocephalus
TTCTCCATCGAATCTGAATGAGATCCTTGCTGGGGAGAGTAATCTTGGTTGTAGGTTCTTCCCTTCCATCACTTTAAGTATATCATGCCACTCCCTTCTGTCTCGTAGAGTTTCTGCTGAGAAATCAGCTGTTAACCTTATGGGAGTTCCCTTGTATGTTAGTTGTCATTTTTCCCTTGCTGCTTTCAGTAATTTTTCTTTGTCTTTAATTTTTGCCAATTTGATTACCGTGTGTCTCGGCGTGTTTCTCGTTGGGTTTATCCTATATGGGACTCTCTGTGCTTCCTGGACTTGGGTGGCTATTTCCTTTCCCATGTTAGGGAAGTTTATAACTATTATCTCTTCAGATATTTTCTCTGGTCCTTTCTTCTCCTTCTGGGACCCCTATAATGCAAATGTTGTTGCGTTTAATGTTTTCCCAGAGGTCTCTTAGGCTGTCTTCATTTCTTTTCATTCTTTTTTCTTTATTCTGTTCTGCAGCAGTGAATTCCACCATTCTGTCTTCCATCTGGTAGATGAGGCTATCTAAGAGGCTTGTAGTAGTTTCCTGATGGGAGGGACTGGTGGTGAGTAGAGCTGACTGTTTCTCTGGTGGGAAGAGCTCTGTAAAACTTTAATCTGCTTGACTGCTGATGCATGGGGCTGGGTTCCCTCCCTGTTGTTTGTTTGACCTTAAGCAACTCAACACTGGAGCCTACCTGGGCTCCTTGGTGGGGCTAATGGCAGACTCTGGGAGGGCTCACGCCAAGGGATACTCCCAGAACTTCTGCTGCCAGGGTCCTTGTCCCCATGCTGAGCCACAGCACCCCGTCCTCTGCAGGAGACCCTCCAACACTAGCAGGTAGGTCTGGTCAGTCTCCCCTGGGGTCACTGCTCCTTTCCCTGGGTCCCGATGCGCACACTACTTCGTGTGTGCCCTCCAAGAGTGGAGTCTCTGTTTCCCCCAGTCCTGTCGAACTCCTGCAGTCAAATCCCACTAGCTTGCACAGTCTGATTCTCTAGGAATTCCTCTTCCCGTTGCCAGACCCCCAGGTTGGGAAGCCTGACGTGGGGCTCAGAACCTTCACTCCAGTTGGTGGACTTCTGTGGTTTAAGTGTTCTCCAGTCTGTGAGTCACCCACCCACCCAGCAGTTATGGGATTTGAGTGTACTGTGATTGCACCCCTCCTACCATCTCACTGTGGCTTCTCTTTTGTCTTTGGATTTGGGTCATCTTTTTTGGTGAGTTCCAGTGTCTTCCTGTCGATGATTGTCCAGCAGCTAGTTGTGATTCTGGTGTTCTCACAAGAGGCAGTGAGAGCACGTCCTTCTACTCCACCATCTTGTTTCAGTTCCCTATTTTGTTTCTTAACAGTGTCTTTTGATGAGCAGAAGTTATAAATTTTTATGAAGTCTAATTTATTAATTATTTTCCTTCACAGTTATTGCTTTCTGTGTCCTAAAAATCTTTTGTCTATTTCCAAGTCTTAAAGATATTTTCCTATGTTTTATTTTAAATGTTTTACAGCTTTAGCTTTTACATTTTGGTCTATGATCCAACTTGAATTAATATTTGTGTGTGATAAGTTCAGTTTTTTTCCATACTGATTTCCAGTCATTCTAGCATAATTTGTTTAAAACACTTCTCTTTCCCCATTGGAGTGCCTTGGCATCTTTGTCTAAAAAGCAGATAACTATATAATTGTAGGTGCATTTCTGGGATCCGTATCACATTCTATCGAACTATTTGTCAATCCTGTGCCAGTACCTCACTGTATCGATTAATGTAGCTTTATGGTACCTCTTAAATGTGTGGTCTTCCAACTTTGTCCTTCTTATTTTTAATATTCTAGTTCCTATTTCCATATACAATTTAGAACCAGCTTATAATTTCTGTAAAACAAAGCCTTCTAGGTTTGTGATTGGGGTTGTGTTGAATCTATAATCAATTTGAGGAGAATTGATAGCTTAATATTATTTATTCTTCCAGTTTATGAATATGGTATACCTCTCCCTTTATTTAGGTTTTCTTTGTTTTCTCTGAGCAGTGTTTTATAGCATTTATTCTAGAGTTCTTGCATGTTTTTTGTTAAATTTATATATAAATATTTTATGCTTTTAAAATTCCATTTTATTAACATTTCTATTTCATTGTTCGCTACTAGTATATTAGAAATACTTTTTTCTTTTTTAACTCTCCCATAACTCGGTATCCTTGCTGAGTCCCCTTATTGGTTCTAGTAGTTGTTATATGCATTCCTTAGGATTGTCTGTATAAATAATCATGTTATCTATGAATGGAGACATTTTTACTTCATTTCCAATCCAAATACCTTTCCTTTCTTTTTCTTGCCTTATTAAAATGGCTGGGACTTCCAATACTGTGTTGAAGAGAACTGGTGAGAATGTGTCAGAGGTAATCAAAATAGCAATAAATTTCAGTTAGAAGAATTAAAGTAAAAAGATATTATTCTTTCATTTTTATTTAATTCTCAGTCAAGAGGTATAGCTGACTCTATTTACTCTCTTCTTGTATTTATCTACTTTTAAAAAACAAACGTAGCCTGTATATTCAAGTAGAATCTTTGGGACACCTTGGGAGGTTATGAAGGTCATTTTGTAATATAGTTTATTGAATGAATCTCCTATGCTTGGACGTTTAGGTAGTCTGCAGTATTTTGTGATTACAAATAATGCTGCACTGGATAACTTTCTGCATGTGTTTTCTTGAAATTTTGGAGGTGTGTCCTCAGGGTAAATTCCTAGAAGTTCATATACTAGGATTGAAAGGTAAATAAATGTGTAGTTTTGTAGAGAATGTTAAATTCTACCAACAGTGTGAAAGAGTGCCAGTTTCCCCATTGCCTTACCAATAGAGTACATATATTGTATTTTGAAGTTTTTCCAATCAGTTGGGTGAGAAAGGGTATCTCAGTGTAGTTTTAATTTGAATTTCTCTTATGATGAGGGAAGGTAAACATTTTTTCATATTTTTAAAGATCATTTAATATCTCTTTTTTAATATTGTCTGCTCATGTCTTTTTTCCCATTTTCTATAAGATTTTTGGTCTTTTGTTTTCCTCAAAGTTTTTTATATATTAGGGATAGTTATTCTTTATCTGTGAAATGTGTTATGATATTTTCTCCCAGTTTTTCATTTGTCTTTTGACTTTCCTTATGATGTCTTTTGTCATGCACAAGTTTTTAATTTTTATGTAGTCAAATTTGTTGATCTTTTTTTTAACATCTTTATTGGAGTATAATTGCTTTACAATGTTGTGTTAGTTTCTGCTTTATAACAAAGTGAATCAGCTATACATA
>NC_041218.1:22460518-22488183 GCF_002837175.3 Physeter macrocephalus
AGGTCCATCCACCTCACTACAAATAACTCAATTTCGTTTCTTTTTATGGCTGAGTAATATTCCATTGTATATATTTGCCACATCTTTTGTTGATCTTTTATTATATTGGGCTTTTGAGTAATAGTTAGAAAGCCTTTCCCTTCAGACTACAGAATCTGAATGGGTGAATAAGAATTCACCCATGTTTTCTTCTAGTATATGTATAGTTTCATGTTTTACATTTAAATCTCTGATCCATTGGATTTTATTATTGTATGTAGAATGAGAAGTGGATCTAATCTTATCCTTTTCCAATGACTATCCAGTTGCCCCCCAAAATTTTATTTAAAGGTCTGTCTTTGCCCAGTATTTGAGATATTACCTTTATCATATAGTAAAGTTCCATATGTACTTGGGTCTATTTGGGGGCGTTCTATTCTATTCTTTTGTTCTCTTTACCTATTCATGCATCAGTACTACACACTATTTTAAATATAGAAGCTTTGTAAGGATGTTTTAATATCTGTTAGTCTCCTCTCATAGCTCTTTATTTTCATTGTTTCCCTAGCTGTTCTTACATGTTTATATTTCCTTATGAATTTTAGTATTAACTTGTCTAGCTTCATTTAAAAAAAATCTCGGGACTTCCCTGGCAGTCCAGTAGTTAAGACTCTGTGCTTCTACTGCAGGGGGCGTGGGTTTGATCCCTGGTCGGGGAAGTAAGATCCCACATGCTGCATGGTGTGGCAAAAAACCCAAAACAAACAAACAAAACTCGTTGCCATTTTTATTGGGATCACATTAAATTTATAAGTTTTTTTAGGGGAGAACAAATATCTTAATGATGTTGAGATATCCTAATGAAGGAAATGGATATTTCTTAATTTGTTCAAGTCTATTTTTGTGCCTTTCATGAATATTTTATAGTATTTTTTATATTAGATTTGAATGTTTTAAAAATTCTTTTATGTACTTTATTGTTGCTGTAATAAATCTTTTTTTACTCATTGTGTCTTCTAACTTATTATTTGTGTATATGAATAGTATTATTTTTGCATTTTAACTTTACAGCCTGCTATCTTGCTGAATTATTTTATTGAGTTAGTTTTATCATCAATTCTCTAGGGTTTCCATGTTATACTGTTATATCATCTGTAAATAAAGATAGTTTTGTCTTTTATTTTCTAATTCTTATTCCTCTAATTGTTTTCTCCTGTCTAACTGCATTGGCTAATAGTGCTGGAATAATGTCAAATAACAGTCGAGATAGTAGCATCCTTGTTTTGTTTCTGACCTTAAAGTAAATGACTCTTGGGGTTCCCTATTAAGTAATATGCTGGCAGTACGATTGAGGGGTGTGTGTGTGTATAAAATGGAAGTGTCTGTCCATTCCTGTTTTATTTTTTTAAGAATTTTTATTAGGAATGACTGTTGGATTTTATCAAAGGCTTTTTAGCATCTGTGGATATAGTCATGATTTTTCTCCTCAGACTCATTAATATTGATGAATTATATTAATTTTCTAATGTTGAATCATTCTTGCATTCTTAGTATAAATTCCATTTCATCATGGCATATTCTTTTCTTACGGTAGTGTTGGAGTCTGTTAGCTAATGTATCACTTAGAATTTTTGCATCAGTGTTCATAAATGATTTCCATCTGTAATTTTTCTTTTTGTGTGTATACCATCTTTATTAGGTTTATATATCAATGCTTCATAAAAGATTGTGGATGTTTTCCTTCATTTTCTGTGCTCTGAAACAACGTATATAGATTTGGGACTATCTGGTTGTTGGCAGACAGGTCTCCAGTCTTCCATAAATTTCTTGCATTTCTGCACACCCTGCAAATTAGGCCCTAACTGCCCTTTGTTTCCTACTATACCAGTTTTGTTCCCTTTGTGTAGTGCAAGATCTCTTCCAGTCTCAAAAGATACAAGCATCTTCCTAAAAGTAGTAAATGGCCTGTTTCCATACAGCCCTAGAAGATACAGCTAGTCCTGCCTCTAGAGCAAAAAGCAAACAGGCTCATTGCCCAGTATAATAAAGGTAATGTTTCCCTTCTGAATAGAGGACTGGCATGCTTACTGCCCACTGTAAAATATTCAAGTTCCATATCTCAAAATCTCCTGTAATGCAGCCTACTGTGGGCTCAAGTATTATCTGGCCCTTTTTGCATTGTCCTATGGTAATTGGGGCTTAGGAAACTGACCCCCAAATGCTGATATCCTGGCTACTGCTTTTGCTGTGATTAAATAACTGTCTTTCATCTCTGATCCAGGATTCTTGTGTATTCTTCTAGCATCCATGAAGTTGTAGCAGTCTAACTTGTTAGCTTGCAAGTAGGGTAAAATTTCACACTCTTTTCACTTCTTGACACTGGTCTTTAAAGTTGTGGTAAAAATTTCCTAGAAACCATTTTGTGAAATAGTTCCTTGGTAACTTTCTCTATTTCTTCTATGGAAATCAGTCTTTAAGCTTTTTATCTTTACTGTTCGCTTTAAAATTTGTATGTGAAAATTTTAAAATATGCTCAAAGCTTATTGCTTGGAGCAAAGGGGTGGGGTCTTTTTTTTTTTAATTTATTTATTTTATTTATTTATTTTTGGCTGCATTGGGTCTTCATTCCTGCTCACGGGCTTTCTCTTGTTGCAGCACGCGGGGGCTACTCTTCGTTGTGGTGCGCGGGCCTCTCACTGTGGTGGCCTCTCTTGTTGTGGAGTGTGGGCTTTAGGCACGCAGGCTTCCATAGTTGTGGCACATGGGCTCAGTAGTTGTGGCTCGCAGGCTCCAGAGCGCAGGCTCAGCAGCTGTGGCGCACGGGCCCAGCTGCTCTGCGGCATGTGGGATCTTCCCGGACCAGGGCTTGAAGCCACGTCCCCTGCATTGGCAGGCAGGCTCTCAATCACTGCGCCACCAGGGAAACCCTGGGGTCTCTTGCATACACTTCATTTTTACATTGCTTTTTATTTTCCTCTGAGGTCTCCTTTGCTTATCGTTCATGAAGAACCATTATTGTTATTTTAGTTAACTATAGTGCCTTCTTAGCTAGCAGTAAATAAGTAGCTAAAGTTATAAAGATGAACGTCCCTTCTGTGTTTTCCTCTAGGTGGTAGTTGTACAGTCATTTTAAAGGTGCATGTCCTTTTTGTTTGTTTTTCTACAGGTGGTGGTTGTACAGGCAATTAGTGCTCTCTGTCAGAAATACCCTCGAAAGCACAGCGTCATGATGACTTTCCTCTCCAACATGCTCCGAGATGACGTAGGTGTACTACTTTTTAATCGTGCGAAGTTGCGCTCTTAAATTCTTATGCCATAGTATTTAAAGCAGCTTTCTTTATCATCTCAGTGTGCATCTCAAACAGTGTGCTTAATTCTGGTTTCTCTCTTATTACTAGACATGCTATTGCTTTGGCTTTCCCACTTGGAGGAAAAAACGCTTTTGTTTCTTTCATAAGGGAAGGGAAATGAAATCTGAGTGTTATAGCATGAGCCTTGGAGTATAAGCATTTCTCCAAAAAGTGTCCTCAGAATGAATGGCAGTTTTCTCTTTTGCCAGGGAGGCTTTGAATATAAGCGAGCCATTGTGGACTGCATAATCAGCATTGTGGAAGAGAACCCTGAGAGTAAAGAGGCAGGTCTAGCCCACCTTTGTGAATTCATCGAGGACTGTGAACACACTGTTCTGGCTACTAAGATTCTACATTTGTTGGGCAAAGAGGGCCCCAGAACGCCTGTCCCCTCCAAGTATATCCGCTTTATTTTTAATAGGGTAGTACTGGAGAATGAGGCTGTCAGAGCTGGTGAGTCATTGGAACACTAATAATGGTGTAACTGCTGATCTTGTGAAATGCTTATTAACTCAAGGGGGTGGTAATGAAATTGGAAAATGAAGTTGCAACATCTGTTTGATGGTGGGATCTTGGAGCACACTTAAGCCCCAGATGTACAGCTCTTTCTTTGTATTCCAATTTCCATCCTGATTTCTGCCTGTATCAGAGACAAATAACCCTTGACTTTCGGTATGACAGAAGACTATGATGGCGTCATCCATTTTTTCCGAGTTATGGCCATAAGTATGAATGTCTGTGAAATTTGTGTGTCTTTCTGCCTCTGTAGTTTTTAAGTGACTTTTTAAACAGCTCTTAGGGTTTTTTTTTTACTTCCTCCTCCCCTTAGCATATGAACTGGTCCAAATCTCCCCTGTTAAAACTATAAGCCTTCCTTTGATCCATTGTCTCTCACTAGCTACTGACCATATTTCCCCTGTTATGTAACCTTGTAGGAGCTATTACTAGCTGCCCCTATGAACTTATTCTCCATTTTCTCTTCAACTCACTATAATCTTGCTCTCTCCCTTAAAAATCTTCTGAAGCTATTTTTTTTGGAAATTACTTATAAGCTAGTTGGAAAATCAAGTTAGACACTTTAATGTTCTTACCCTTGTTCACCTCAGTCAATTTGATGTACTGTTACCTAAACACTTCATGAAACTCTCTTCCCTTGGTTTCCACAATAGCCTGCATCTTTCCATCACTCCTCAGTCTTATTTATAGAGCTTCTCTTCCGTTCCTTAAAACATTAGTTTTCCTTAGGGGTTTGTCTTCTCAACATACACATTCATTCTGGTAATCATTTCCAGAGTTCTGCTGATATGCTGTGGCATTGCAGTCATGTCTCTTTCGTGAACTTGTATGTCTGGCTATCTAAGGCACTTTAAATTCAGCTTGAAATTCAAACTATCCCAAACAGAAATCCTCACCTATATCATCCACTCAGTTGCAATGCTAGAACCTTACTCCATTGTTTTATAACCCCCATCTATCCTTTGGCAAAGTTCTTTCCATTCTGTCTCCTCAAAATGCATTTCTTCATTGTCTTTTTTCGTAGATTTCCTGAGGGCTGCATTAGGCTCCCATCCATTTCAGATGCCCAAGTAGTCTGACTGCTTGTAGTCTCGCCCATATCCAGTATATTCTCCACTCTGCTACCAAAACGGTCGTTGAACACAAAATCTCACAAATTTAGAGTAGTACACTCTGCTACAAATATACAGATTCATCCTGTATTTAACACCCGTTAATAATAGCCTTGAGGTTAAACCATAACCTATTTTTGTTTTGTCTCTAGTCTCTCACTTTTCTCCTCCTGCTCTCCAGCACAGGTCTAGTGCTTCAGCCTTGCTCAGCTGTGTCCAGTCCCAGGATCTTGCCACACTTTCTTGTCTGGCCTGAGGGCCTTGGTACTTTTTATTCTCTCTCCCTCGAATGCTCTTTTCCTGCCTTTTCCCTCTGGCTAACTCTATTTGTTCTTCAAACTTTAGCTCAAGTAATAAGTGTCAACTCCTTGTCTGTCTCCTCCTCCTCCAATTCTGACTTACATTCCTTTCTCTACTCACGTAGTACCCTGGATATAGTCCTACCATGGACTTTCTGTGCTATGTTGTAACTACCTCTTTACTTACCTGTCTTTCCCACTGGAGTACAACTCCTTGATGTCTTTTGTCTTTCTGCCTCCAGAACCTAGCACAACTCCTGACAAAGGTTAAGTAAGCAGTAAACCTTTGTTGATACAGTGAATTTTAATAATAGAGTTTTGGGTTTTGGTTTTTGGTTTTTAATGTGTGGGGCTGGTTGTTTGAGATTAGAGCTTAATTAATCAGTGTGGTATATAAGGAGCTGGACTGGAGGATAGCTCATATAAGGAATACATATGATCCTTTTTCCTCAATGCATGGTGGGTTTTCTTAGTCAGAGCTCTCTTGGGCCTGCTGATTTCTATTTATGCTTAAATGGATCAAGGAAATAAGATCAAGAAACTCACAATAAAACAATAAGAGTTTATTCCAACTGAACATGGGGAAACTCCTCTAATTTTTTTTTTTTTTTAATGATTACTGCTTGACTCTGAGAAGCCAATATTCATGTTGTTTTGTTTTATGCTCCATTACAGCTGCTGTGAGTGCTTTGGCTAAATTTGGGGCTCAGAATGAGAATCTTCTCCCAAGTATCCTAGTACTCTTACAAAGGTAATTAAAAGAATGTCTTTTTCTTTTTTTTTTTTTTTTTTTAAATAAGAATGCCATGTGGCTGAATAGAGAATTCCTTATTGTACCATATCAAAATGCATTGCAGGACCTAAGAGTAGAGCTGATGGAGTCAGGGAAAATGGCATTTTTCTTATTCTTCTGGTAATTTTGCATGTGCTCAGTACATGTAAAATTTGACTTCTAATTTCTCTTGCATGATTTTGAGAAAGTGACTTAAATACATGTGCCTCTATTTGTATAACAGGGGCCAACTTCAAAGAGATTCACTATGTAGAGTTGAAAATACCAGCTTTTCGTGGTCTCCTTGACTCCCTATTTGATGAGGAAAGGACTTGCTTTAGCAAACACTCTGTGATTACATCTTGTAATTGAAGCAGAAAAATTACAAGCCAAAGGCTGGCTGGTTTAAATCAAATAAATTGCCATTTGAGTGATATCAGTGCTTAGATTTGGAATGCTTTTTAGTATCCTTGGAAAGTATAATATTACCATTTTAAAATTATATTAGAAGTCTCAATCTTTATCAGGGTCATGTGGTTGCAAATCCAAGAATAGACTCCAAACTGCTATCTTATGTTATTGTGTCCTTCCTAATTATTTTAATGCCTACTTATGTAGTGCTTCTGATTCATAATGACACCATTTCTTTACCAATTGAGAACAGTACCCAATATTTGTGGAGATTTTAGGATCCACTGTTGGCTGTTGTTGAGCTCTTTTATAAAGGCAGTATCAGATGACCTGGATCGTGTCCTTTAGGTATAGTGGTAAAGCTATTGGAAATCGTTACGGTGCTGTGACATGCATCTTCTGTATCCCTGGAAAGGTGTATGATGGATACTGACGATGAGGTACGGGATAGAGCTACCTTCTATCTGAATGTGCTGCAGCAGAGGCAGATGGCGCTGAATGCTACATATATCTTCAATGGTCAGTGAGAGCCAAGAATGGAGACAAGTACACTTTTGTTCCACAAATGGTGTCTGAGAAGCATATCCATGATGATTTGCATATGAGCTGGCTTCATTAGGCAAAATGCTTGGTTTCTGTCTTTGAATGCATTTCCATTTCTAGGGAGACCTAAAGTATGTAAAAGCCCAAAGAATATTGCTTTTTCCTGGTCCTCCTTGAGCTCCCTATTGGATGGGTTTACCTTTTTTCCCTTATGCTATCATCGTTTCCATGTGTCTCCGTTGCTTTGTTTTCTGGAAGATACTTCTATTTTGTTGAAAATTCCTATGCTCTGCTCCTATGCTTCCTTGGATGAAATTATAAGAGCCTTTTTTTTTTTATTATTTAGGTTATAAAATCTGTGGTTATAGTTTTCTTTAGAAAGCTTAGATAAATATTACAAATCTGGGCCTATCTGGGTCCTAGGATTGGCAAGAAGTTATAGTGCTGAGAGTTTTCTGTTTCATAGGTCTGACAGTCTCTGTACCAGGGATGGAGAAAGCCTTACACCAGTACACACTGGAGCCTTCAGAAAAGCCCTTTGATATGAAATCTATTCCTCTTGCTATGGCTGCTGTCTTTGAACAGAAAGCAGGTAAGGGGAATACTGTTAGTTTTTCTATGTATCAGTAGTTTTACACCAATAAAATACACTGTTAGCGTATTTTCTTTAATATTTCTTTTAATGGCCACTGCTTCTTATAGAACTAAGATGGATGATACTTTTTAAATTAGGGTTTTAAAATTTTTTTCTTTGTTTTCTCATGAAAGCAAGAATATGAAATGTGACTCAGATTGAAAGTTTTGGTTTTTTTTAATGCTAAGTGTTACAGCGTTTGAAGTTAGTTGTCACCGTGTGTTTCAGAGCAGTAATTGTGCTGTCACCTCTTATTTTTATTTTCCAATGTTAGTTAACTTCTTAATTAATTTTTCTGTTGGAGGCTTAAAAAAATAAAGGAACAAAGTGTGTAGTGGTTAGAACCAAAAATGAAAGAGCTTATGCTTTCAACATTTTCAGGTTTTTTTGTTGGTACTATATAAGTAGTTTTTCCTATTTGAATCACAAGATTTGTTTTATAAACTGTTCCTCCCTTTAAGAGTAATTTTAAAAAATTCCAGTCCATTAAAGCAAAATTTGTATTTTTAGGACTTACTTTATTATTTCATAAAATATGTTCAATAAATACATTTTGAGTGTCCCTCCAAAAAAGATGACAGAGAACCTACCGGTATGATCCAGCAATAGCTCCTTATGTTTATCGGCTTGACATTTCTGTCCTCATCTCCTGTCTGCATGTTTGGCTTGATAGTTGGAGGTAAGCTCACTTGATTGCTCATACTTGTCTTTGTAGAAATCACACTGGTGGCTACTAAGCCCGAGAAGTTGGCTCCTTCCAGGCAAGACATTTTCCAAGGTATGATGATCTGATGTGTAGAAGCACATCAGATGTGTAGAAGCAGTAGCCTAGCACCCGAGGCATTGTAAGTATAATGAAGGCCACTACTTTTGTTCAATTTGATTCTCAGTACGGGAGATCGTCGTATGGCCGAATATTGATTGTCCTAGCTTACAATTGTGGGCGCTACCTGGAGTCTGTGGGACTTTCCAATTTCCAGTTGCCAGCTTACGGAGAATGCTGTTCTTACTCTGTATCAGGGAACTCAAATTCTATGAAATTAGGAATTAAGTTTGTTTGTTTGTTTGTTGCTTTTAGTAATTGAGTGTATAAACTCTTACTTAAAAGATTATTTCACTAAAGCTTGGGGACACATTAGTTGAGTGTTCAACTATTAGTAAGACTATGGAAACTTAAAACATTTTAGACACCCAGAGTAATATCTTCCCCATCTTCTTACTTTCCTCCTCCTTTTCTTTCCTTTTTTCTTGATAGAACAACTGGCTGTCATTCCTGAGTTTATGAATCTAGGACCCTTGTTCAAGTCTTCTGAGCCTGTTCAACTTACAGAAGCAGAGACAGAATATTTTGTTCGTTGTATCAAGCACATGTTTACCAATCATATTGTGTTCCAGGTGAGATAAGCACCAGAACTGGCTCCAGTAAGGGGTTTAGTATTAATCCCCTTTTAGTTTATGATTCTCGTTCCTTTTATAGAGAAGCAAATTTAGCAGCATATCTGGTTTTCTTTCCTAACTCCATAGCTGTAGAGATGTGATGGGTAGCTTTTGATGATTTAAATTTAAAAAGACATAAAACTGAAATGTCTGAAGAAGTTGGACACCATAAAGTATAACCTGTGGAAAAAATAATCATCATTTAATATCAGGGTAAAATAAGTGTGTCGTTCCAAGAACTCGGATTTCAGTTTGGTTCTCAGACAGCTATCAGACTTCTACCATCTTGTTTGGTAGAACTCAATCTCAGGAAGGAGGAAAAAACTGGTTAATATAAACAAAAAAGACCTCAAGAATAAGGTTATCCTCGTTGCCTCAGGAAAAATCTTAGGGGGAGACATGCGTGGTGTTTAGAAAGTATAGAGGGTTCCAGAACTCAGTTGTGGGTTACGGGTGGGAAGGAACAACTTGCTTGAAAACAGTTCTTCTCCTTCATAACTTTCCTATTTGCTGACTTTTCAGTTTGACTGTACCAATACTCTCAATGACCAGCTACTGGAGAAAGTGACAGTGCAGGTGGAACCATCAGATTCCTATGAAGTGCTGTGTTGTATCCCAGTCCCCAGCCTACCTTATAATCAACCAGGAATATGCTACACTCTTGTTCGTTTACCTGATGATGACTCTACAGCAGGTACTAACTAACATACAGAATGGAAGAGATACGATTAAGAGTGCATTACCACTTGAGCTCTTAAATGTCTGGACAGATGTTTGGGGTTCAAGAATTTGTTTCTTTTCTGGAATTAAATGATGGTATATTTATATTTATAAAATGAGTTACTGCTTACAGAAATATTAATTTTATAACCAAGTTTCTGAGTAAAATATGCTGGACATTTAATTGTAAAACAGAAACTGGATGTATACAGTGGTAGCCCCAAAAGGAACTCAGACTTTCTGTTGGAGCAGTGTCACCACTAGTGAGGGTTCATATACCTGATGTCTCCTATGAAGGATCATGGCCTACTTCTCCCTGATGTTTCTTTCCAGGGCATCCTAAGGACTTTTTATTTAGTAGATCCGTGGCATCATAAAATATATTGTTTTTAAGGGTTCTATAACACAAGGCAAGTGTCTAAGAGTATGTCTCAGCCTAATGAGTGGCTTAGCCAACATCTGTGTATCCACATTTGAGACGGGCTTGTAATCTGCTTGACCTGTATGCAGTCTTGGGGGTGGGGTGGAGTTGGGGAGGCCTGTGAAGGAGAGCCAATTGCTAGTGCCAGTGGTATTTACAAATTGGGGGTTTGAGATCTTCTAACCTGTGAATGTCAAGTATTTGTTGTACTTGATTTCTTTTCCCCATTTTCCCACCTGAGTTCTTTTCTTCCCATATTCACTGCAGTTTTCACAACTGTTAACCAGTTTTCACTGAAATAAGCACACACATCGCACTTACATTTTGAACAATTTTTATTACTAGTACAGGAAAAAACAATTTTTACTACTAATACAGGAAAAATCAGATAGAAGTTAACAAATATTGGGAAAGTTACAGAGTTACAAGAAGTCGTAAAAGCACTAGTAAATAGTTATCCCTGGTCATCATTCATTACATTTGGGGCTTAACCTGTCTTCCCTTAGCCCCCCTCCCAACTCCCTTTTTAGATGTTGGTTCTGGGAGCCCCTGCCCAATCTTACCTGTGTTGGATGATAGACCAGGCTACTCAACTCTAGCACGAGGTAGATTCAAGTTGGCACCATTGCTGGGTCTGAACCCCAGGTTGTTCCCTCTGGCCCTGGGTGGACCTGCATTTGCAGCCACCCTGGATCCATAAGCCCCTGGGTAGGAAGGCACTTTCCTATCTGGCCTCCACTATTTCTCCTTCGAGCATTAGGCCATTCAACTTTAACCTTTAATTACCTCCTTTATCCCTTTGTGAGGTTTCTCTTATTCCATTCCCTTTTAGCTTCACTTTCTTTCCTGGTCTGTTTCCCTCTGGTTAGATTTGGCTTATGTCCACCAGCCAGTAATTAAGCTAGCTGGCTGTACTCTTATGTAAATAAAGCTAGTTTTATTTACCCTTATTCTAAACCAGTATCTGGGCCCAGTCTTAATGTAGCCCTATGGCTTCTGCCATCATCCTGGGATATACCATACTTTCTCAGTTTTTTCCAGTAGCCACCTCTCCATATTTCAGAATTCTAACCCCATTTTACTTCCCACTAAGTTTCTGTTTTTTAAGGGATGCCATTACTTCGCCACTTAATTTTGGAAGCAAAATGCTGAACGCATTGGTTAAAGAATCAAGCTCTCCCCAGTTAAGAATACTAGCTCCTCCCATTTCCCCAGGTTCACTTGGATAACTGATAACTCAGGTGCCTCACACCCCAGGGAGTGGTTCTAACAGAATACAATAAATACAATTTTACAATATCAAAATACATAAAACAACAATATTGAAATTACAGAAGTTACATATAGTATAGGAGAAAACAACAACAACAGAAAACATTCCTACTAAGACAGAAAGCATAGGGAGGTTTTCTTACCCCTCCTTACTACGGAGTTAATTTCTTTTTAAAACATAGATCTTACAAATTAGCCCAGAGGTTTCAACCTTTGGTCTGCTGGCTATGGACTCTTTTGCTTGATGGTTGTTAGTATTTTGTCTATAAAAATTTGTCATTTGGAGAATTTACTTTCTTTTCTGTTAAATTCAAAGGGTTTGCTGATTGGTGTTAAAACTTAGTTATAAACTCTTGTGATTGCATCTTGGAGAAAAGAAATGGAATTCTTCCAGTGGAAGTCTCAACACTTGGACTTTTAAAACTTTGTTAGTAGTCGATTTACATTTTACCTATCATCTACCTGCTTTAAAAAAAACTCCTTTCTATTCTTTAGTCTTTGTTAGAAACTCTAAAATTTTTAATCCATGGCCAATCCAAAGTCTTTGCTGTGCAATGAATAGAAGTGAAATACCAGGGCATAGGTGGTAATGTAATAAGAGTCTTTTCCACATGCCTTCCTTTCAGCATTTTCCCATTGCAGATATTCTGAATTTTACCAATCACCGGAAGATTATACATCAATCACCTCTGCTTGTCTCATCTCAGAAAATATATTTTCTATATAGTCACAGAAAAAAATAGAAATTCTATAGATTGTGATTTCCTTCAACTTGAAAACTGTATAGAATAGAAAGTAATGTAGGTTCTGGAGATAGATAAATTCGATTTGAATTCTGACTCTGTTACACACTAAGCGTGTAATCATAGACAAGTTATTTGATCTCTGTAAACCTTCTAGGATTGTTGTAAGGATAAAATGAAATTAAGTAATGTGATTAGCGTGGTGCCAGACACATAGTAAATACTTAATAGATAGAGGCTATTATTGTTTCAATTCTGAAACTATCCACTTTCTCCTTTTATCCTCTTTAACAATCAAGTCTTTCACAGTTCAAAAGACACACACCCACCCATCTCCTCAGAAAGTTATTCCATCAACTGTTCTTACCTTTTCTGTATCTTTAAACTTTCCCACTCCTCCTTATTTTATAAGTATAAAAAAAAATCTATGCCATATGAAAAAATTTACTTTAACTCAACATCAAGATATTACCATAACTCCTTCCCTGAAATCTTGGGCAAATTGTGGAAAGAGTAATCAACATCATAAGTCTCAATTTAGTTAGTCCTACTTATCTTCCATCCTCCAACTACTACTCTTTACTCAGAAATTTCTAGAAAAGCCTTCAAGGCAGCATGCTTTCTTAGTCCTTAGTCCTTTCTCATCCAGCAACATTCCTTCCTCTGAATGTTTATTACACCAGTAACAACATATGTATGCAACATTCTACAAATTTTTCCCCACTTTGGACCTCTGTAATGACTCTACCTTTTTGCTTTATTACTTACTCAGAACCATTCTAATCCCTGTATTGCTTTTATTATTGAACTCTCGGTCCTCACTGCATCATTATTTCTCATTTCAGCAAACTTAGATAACTCATTTAAAATAGCCTTCAATAGAAAATATCCATACTAAGATCAAGTTTAACAGGACATGTATATGAGTTTCTCTTTCTGTTTTTCATTAGGGATGCTGCCTCCCACTTAACAATTCATAACTCTTTCATATTTACACATACATACTGCAGTTCTTGCAGTTCTACACTTCCTTAAACCTTTATCTTAATGAGCTACCACAGGATCCTGATGGACTCCAGTCTCTTCGCTGAATCTGTTGTCTCCATTCCATTATTTGCTATTCGGTATTAGCCATATTAACTCCTGACATTCTGAATTAAATCCACAACTTAAGTAAAATTTATCTGTTTTTTACTTTGACTCACCTCCAACCACTCACTGGGATCCATATTAATGACCCTTGGTGAAACTTTGCATTCTTCCAAGCTAAGCACGTAATCTGAATTTTTACTCAAATGCTAAAAAAGCAGGATAGGTTGAACATTACTATTTAGCCACCATTTCCCCTACCTTTATCACTAGAATTTGTATCAGCCTAGCCGTAGAATCTATATTCCTCCAAATCTGACGCGTTAATGAGACTGGCCAAGATTCCAGTTTGAGACCTCCTTCACCTGTTCATTCATCTTGCAACCAACCTCCCTTTCCTCAAACACACTGAAATTTCTAACATTTCCTCTGTGCTGACTTTGAACCTCTTGTCCTACCCTAGTTCATGTTCCCGTTTCACACCATCATCGATAGCTGTCATCTTTATTGCTGCCTTTCTTAAATGATAACATCTCTCCAGAATGCAATGTAAACATGGCATATCCACTCATTTCCTTTTTCCCCATCTTGTAGCCTTAGAAAAAACCTCTGCTTGTTGGTACCACCCAGGCTTGGTTCACAGTCTGGCCTTTAAATGGATTCAGCATGTGAAAATGTGTGAAATTACTCCTTGACCTAGTCTTATTATTCAAAACAGCCCCATTCTGTGGCGGGCACCTTCATCTTAGGCCGTCAGGAGTACTAATGTTACGAGGACTGCTGCTGACACTCTCCCTTCAGATCTCATTTTATGAATTTATCTCTATGTGGCCATTTATTCTCTTGAATCTACCCACTTTGACATAATTGTCTGATAGGTTTTTCAGGCAGCCACCCACCAATTTCCCTGTGGTAGTTTCTTTTTATATATTTCTCCCATTTCCCTTTATTCCATTAATTGTGATCAAGTTGAACAGGTCGCACTATGCATCCTAACCATTATAATGTTCCTTAATAATTCCAAGAATGATTTGTATGTATACTGTTGACTTAGTTCCAATTTTATTTTAACCACTTCTTTTCTCTTTTTCCTCTGCTCATTTTCATTGGAAAAACAATAAACGTATAAACACTATATCAGCATCTGTAGGAGGCATATTTTACCGGTGCTAAATACAATTCTTTCAAAATCCAATTGATTGCACTATACACCTTTGCTTTGTACTTGGCTATGCTGTAGCCTCTCCCTCTATAAACATTCTACATTGTCTGTCTTCCCATAAAACAGTGCTTTCCCACAGATACAACAGATAGCACCTGTACTTTCTTTTATTCAGTAGTGTACACCTGCTGTCTGGCCTCAATACCACACCTCCTGCCCCTGAGATCTGCTGTCGTCCCCAGATTGGGAGCTCTTGAAGCTGCCTTCCCCTTTTCTATAGAGCCCCCTTTAACTTCCCTGAGCCTTTCACACATTCATGAGGTCCTTTCCCTCATCCATGCTGCCTGTCCCTTTCTTTGCCCATTGACTCCCCTGAGCCATCTCAATACTGGCCTATCACCTTCTTGGACACTCGAGAATCCAAGGATCTCTCTCTTTGCAGGCTGGGTGTGGACTGAACCTTGCTCAGGCCATCCTCTGCCTTTTCTCCCATTCTTGTCTTCGAGAGCCTCTCTGCTTTATCTTCAACATCCCATCCTACTTCCCCTACCACCTGCCAGTCATGCCACAGTGTCAGTGGTCTTTTCCTTGACATCTGCTCTCTTCTTGACCTGCCCTTATGCTCCCCAGTCGCCAGCTTCTTGGTCTGCAATGTGCTGTAGTGACTCCATATGCTGTCCCATTCATCCCTAAGCACTGTGTCTTTTCAGGTCCCTCAGGCTTCTGTCTGACCTTCCGTCGTTTCATGTCGTCATGCCCTGCACTGACAGGCTCGTCTCCAACATTCTCCACAGACCACTACCTTTACCACCTCATCCTCTTCTCACCTCGTCCACCTCCCTCATGTTCCAACCTGGCCTTGCCCACGCTGTCCTCTCCCTCCTGCATGGGCTTCCTCACACCCTTGGCCCACTCATGGGTGCACAGCTCCTGGACCCTCGACATCCAACTCCATCCTTTTGGCTCTTTGCTGTCACACTCTGTGCAGTATGTTCCCTGATCCTCTCAACAAGCCTCTCCTGCCCTGGTTGCTGGGCGCCATTGTCTCACCTTCCTCATTCTTCTTAGCCATTGGACCTCCTCTTCTCTACCACCTGTTTCAGAATGCTCACCTGATCTCGCCTACATCCAGGGACCACCTTCATCACCTCTCCTTATTTCCTTCTCTACTGCATGTATAGCAAAGGAACTGTCCTACGTGAGCCATGTGACATTCTTTAAAGAAGCTACTGTCTGTGCACCTTCCAGGTGGATTCGGTTGTCTCCTCTGCTCTGTGCTCCCTTCTCCGTCCCCCATCCACTGCTCAACCCAGTTGAGCCGTCTCTGCTTCAGGCACTGTGTTGAATCCTCACGCTCCGCCCACCAACCCACGCTCATGAGCCAGGCTGAGCTTGCCTCCCGGGCCGCACGACCCCACGACATCACTCCCTGTAACCTTGCAGGTTTCCATCCAGACCCCTTGTCACGTACTCTTCTGACACAGCTCTCAGGGAGGCTCCGGCCTCTGATTCTCCGACCTTTTTCTTTGACCGCAGCACTCTCACCTTCTTCCCACCCTCTTGCCCCCGCACCTGCCAAACCCACTCCCGACACCTCCGCCCTCAGTCTGGACCTGCACAGAGCCCTGGGTCCTGCTGTCCGCCCTCCCTCCCGCCTCCGAGTAGTCATCTCTCTCCCAGACGCTCTCCTGCACTGTCCTCTCCCGTCCCATCTGCCCCTTCCTTCTGCGTGGACACTCCCCTCCGGTGCTCTCTGCTCACATACACACAACAACTTCCTTTGAGTCACCACTTCCGTCTCCCTCAGCCTTACTCCTCCAGAGTCCTAAGCTCAGGGACACCATGCTTGCAATCCACTCCCAACTGATTGACAGTAATCCCCCTCCCCCCTCCCCCAATCATTCCGGGTGCCTTGCTGGCTACATTCATTTACTCGCTGTCTCCCTGGTCCTGGGTCCTTTTCCTCCACGTCTGACACTCTTGACTCTGATGCCTCCATCTGCCCGACTCAGGGGCTCATCTGCTCATGCTGCACCTCTCTGCCCAGCTGTCCACCCTGCCCCTTCCACCCAGTGATTCTCACCCGAGGATGCATGACCCCCAAGGCAGCCTGTCAGCATCATCTTTCAGGAATGTTTTTGTGTTTTCTTTTTTGATTTTTTTGGTTTTGTTTTTGCTTTGAGCAGAGCACTGCTCACCCTCAGATGTTCTGACAGGCCTCCCTTGGGGTCCATGCCCACAGCCCGCCTTGGGTGAAATCTACCCACCCCCGGGGGGGAAGAATCACTGCTGTGGAGCCCAGCGTGCCTCCCTGGGCTGCACTCTCCCCTTGCCCGCCTCTGGGCTCCCATCCGTTGCCACTGACCCTTGTTCCTCACCGATCCCAGCCCTGCCCCCACTCTGACACTGGTCCGGCACTGTCCTCCTGGAACCACCACATGCCCTTCCATATTAACTCACTGACACCTGACGTGCCCCAAACCCTGGTCTGCATTAAAACACTGTTCTTTTCACACCACCCTATATACCCCTCCTGCCCCCCATCCTTTATGACCCTCAGGCATTGGGACGCTATCTTTGGTGCTTGTCCTTCTTGGCGCTTGCCATTGTCTATTACCCTAGGTTACCCCTCCTCATATCAGACCCACGACACCGTCCCCCTGCAGAGCCTTGTCCCCATGGTCCTCCTGTCCCTCTGTGATTCCTGCCAAGCAGACCTTTCCCTCCCTCCCTCCCTCCCTTCGTCCTCTCTGGGTGGCTTCCCTGGTCTTCCCAGTCCTCTCCTCAGCCTGAAGTCATCACCCCAACACTGGACGTGTCATGGGTCCAGAAGCGCAGTTAAAGCAGATGATTTTCTCAGTGTCTGCAGTTGGATCTCCCTCCCCACCAGACCTCCACTCCCAGCAGTCCCAACCCTATCCTCCCATACAACCCCGTCAATCCCGACCTGCACCCCGACCCCAACGCCATCCCCATCCCCACTCATTCCCCGAGCTCCTCCCTCCCCGCCCCCAGCTCCCTCCCCGCCCCCAGCGGATCCATAGTAAAGAGCCTGGCGGAAGAGTTGCACCCTTGCCACAACATTCGAGGCTGTAGCAGCGGCCACTGCTCCCCACCCCCTGCCTGCCACCCTCCACTCCTCCCTCCCCAAGCCCCTGCTCCCACTGGCTGGCCCTGTAACTCTGAGGTTCCTCCTGGTTGGCACCTCTGAGATCTGCCTGGATTCCTACCTGCCCACCTCCCCCTTCCCTTTGCTTCCCCGTTGGTGTCCAGCCTGTGTCCCTTCCTCTGCGCTCCATTCTCCATCCTCCCCTGGATGCCTCCCATCACCTGGTCTGTCTCTGGTAGGTGACCCTCCTGTCGTGCCACATCAAGACCCCATTTGGACATTCCTTCCTGTGACCTTTCCTCACGTGATCCGTTCCTTCCCTTTCCCTCCCTGGCCCAGGGAAAGCGTCTGCCTCTTCTCTAGGGCCCATGATGTCATCTCAGTGCTCCCTGGTGCCTGTCATCGAGTTGCATTGGGTCATCCCTTCTCCGTAGGGGGTGCTCCCTCCTGTGACCTGCTCTCACAGCTCACGCTCTTTCCACCCCCTGCCCTGCCACGTTCTCTCCTGAAATCATGGGCTCTCACTGGTCTGGTCCTTCCACTGGCTTGGGCCACCATTTCCCTTTAGGCTCCCTTTTCCTTAGTCGTGTTCTGTCTCACCTTCCTTCCTCTTCTCTCTTCCCTTTTAATCAAGCCATTGCCCATGTATCTTTACACCAGGCCCCCACTTCCCTATCTTCTCCTTCCCTCACCTCCACTCTTTCATCTCTCCTCCTTCGGACCCTGGGGTACACCCCTGCCCATCACCTTGCTCTCCCACTCCGTGATGACGTAGTCCAGATCTCTCCTTTGCCCTCTTTCCCTCTTGGCCATATTTTAAGACTCTCTTCTGGTTGTCCCTCCCATTCTGTCTGCCCCCTCTGTTGTTCCCCAGATCCAGTCTCCTGATCATGAGACCCCACCTCCAACTCTCCACCATTCTGCCCCTTGCTCTCCCTCCCTGTGCCTCTTTGCTGTCCCCGTTCTCTTCTCTGACTACACATATGGTTTGAAGGTCCCTGGTTTTCCCTGGTTCCCTGTGTGGACTCTATCTGCCACATCCTAGAACTCCACCCTTTTTAGGTCCCTTGTAATAGCAGAAGCACTGTTGATACCACCTGAATTCCTGGCCACTTCTCTGCCAATTCTAAGCATATTTGCTACCAACACACTGGACTCCATCCACTTGAGTCCATCCTGAAGTCCCTGAGGTTACCTGCCAGTCGTTTCTGTGCAGGATGTATCTAATGTGCAATGCTGCCCTGTTTCCTCCATGTCACCACAGTCATTGTGGCTCCTGTCCCCACTTGCTCCTAAGAGCCCTGGGTCTTTAAACTCCCAGGCTTTGGCATCTCAGCTGGGACCTGCTCTGCTCCTACCACTGGGCCTCAGTGCTGCACAGGCCACTCCTCTTGAGCCGTGAGATCAGTGGATGTCCCCACATTCATGAGGTTCTCTCCCCTCTTCTGTGCCTACTGTCCCTTACTTGTCCCATTGACTACCTGACCCAACCTGCTCCTTCCTTCTCATAGCTGCCCAAGATGCCTCTGTCGCTTGCTATCCAGAGTGGGTGGGGATTGGACGTTACTTGGCCCATACTCTGCCTTTTCTTCCGCTCTCTGAGAAACGCTCTACCTCATCTGCAGCATCCATCCTATTTCCCTGCCACCTGAGTCACGCGAGGTCTTTGCTGCCTGTTCCTTGACATCTGCTCCCTTCTTGCGACACACGCTCGTGCCCCTGACTGCCAACTCCTGGTCCACGAAGTGCTGTCCGTGGCCTCTGAAAACAGCCATAAGGACCCTACATTTCGGGTCTGCCATTTTGGAAAAGGTGGTTGTTTCTGGGTCCTCTCTGATGTTTCTTTTTCTCACCATGCCCTATCTCCAGCATTTTCAATGGGCCTCTACCCCTACCAGCCCATGCTCCTCTGGCCTCATCCCATCTCTCCCAGTTCCTCGCTTGCCTTACCTGCGCTGTGCTCTTCTCCCTGCATGGGTTTCCTCTGACCCTGGGTCCAATTTGCAGGGCAAGGTTCCTGGATTCTCCACATCCACTCTCTCCTGTGGGCTCTTTGCCATCCTCTCGGCACAGTGTGTTCCCTGATCCTCGCAGCAAGCCTCTCCTGCCCTGGCTGCCGGGCGCCATCACCTGCAGTTCCTCACTCTTGTGGCCTGTCGGAGCCCGCGCCTCTACCACACTCTCAGTTGTTGGAGGCAGCTCACCTGACCTCCTAATCCTGGGCCCAGTTTCTAGGTCTCTGCTGCTTTGCTTCGCTATGGCACACACAGCAACACTTTCAGCTACTGTCTGTGCACCTTCCAGCTGGATTCGGTTGTCTCCTCTGCTCTGTGCTCCCTTCTCCGTCCCCCATCCACTGCTCAACCCAGTTGAGCCGTCTCTGCTTCAGGCACTGTGTTGAATCCTCACGCTCCGCCCACCAACCCACGCTCATGAGCCAGGCTGAGCTTGCCTCCCGGGCCGCACGACCCCACGACATCACTCCCTGTAACCTTGCAGGTTTCCATCCAGACCCCTTGTCACGTACTCTTCTGACACAGCTCTCAGGGAGGCTCCGGCCTCTGATTCTCTGACCTTTTTCTTTCACCGCAGCACTCTCACCTTCTTCCCACCCTTTTGCCCCCGCACCTGCCAAACCCCTCCCAGCAGTCATCTCTCTCCCAGACGCTCTCCTGCACTGTCCTCTCCCGTCTCTTTTCATGCCCACAGCCCCACACACCCCTTGTATCCCCTGTGCTTCATGACTCTCAGGCATGTGACTATCTTTGGTCTAATTCTCCTCTTTCTCGGTGCTTGTCATTTGTCCCTTTGAATAGTTTATCCCTCCTCATTTCAGATCTGTGACACCCCCTGCCCTTACGGTCATAATGTCCATCTGTCTTTCCTGCCAACCAGATGTCTCCCTTCTCCCTTCCTGCAGCTACTCTTCTTTGTCCTCTCTGGGTGGATTCAGTGTTCTCACCCTCCGTCTTCTTAATGTAGTCATCACCCCCAGCACCGGACTTGTAATCAGTCCACAAGCTCAGTTAAAGTAGATGACTTTCTCAGTGCCTGGAGCTTGACTCATGTGTCCCGACTCTAACCCCCATGCCCCCATCCCCTCTGATCCCAACCCTGCCCTCCCATCCAACCCAGTCAACCCCTACCTGCACCCCAATCCCGATCCCCGTCTCAAAGTCCACCCCCCAAGCTCTCACCCCATCCCTGCCAGATCCATAGTAAAGAGCCTGGCTGAAAAGTTCCACCCTTGCTACAACATCTGAGGCTGTAAGAGCAGTCCCTGCTCCCCACCCACTGCTACCCACCCCTTTTCCACTCCTCCTTCCCCATGTCTCTGCTCTCACGGGCTGGTCCCAATGCTCTGCACTTCCTTCCAGTTAGAGCCTCTGACATCTACCTGGTTTCCTATCTGCCACCTCCCTCTTCTTACTGCTTCTCTTAGTGGTAACCAGCCTGTCTCCTTCCACCTCTCTCCTCTCTCCATCCTCCCCTGTGCACCTTCCATCACCTGGTCTGTCTCTGGCAGGTGACTCTCCCTTGGTGCTACATTGAGGCCCCCATTTGGACATTCCTTCCTGTGACCTTTCCTCACGTGATCCATTCCTTCCCTTTCCCTCCCTGGCCCAGGGAAAGCGTCTGCCTCTTCTCTAGGGCCCATGATGTCATCTCAGTGCTCCCTGGTGCCTGTCATCGAGTTGCATTGGGTCATCCCTTCTCCGTAGGGGGTGCTCCCTCCTGTGACCTGCTCTCACAGCTCACGCTCTTTTCATCCCCTGCCTTGCCACGTTCTCTCCTGAAATCATGGGCTGTCACTGCTCTGGTCCTTCCACTGGCATGGGCCACCATTTCCCTTGAGGCTCCCTTTTCC
Organism: Physeter macrocephalus; assembly: GCF_002837175.3. Classification (NCBI taxonomy): domain Eukaryota; kingdom Metazoa; phylum Chordata; class Mammalia; order Artiodactyla; family Physeteridae; genus Physeter; species Physeter macrocephalus. The sequence goes on from NC_041218.1 coordinate 22,481,956, forward strand.
TTAGTCTTGCTCTGTCTCACTTTCCTTCCTCTTCTCTCTTCCCTTTTAATCAAGCCATTGCCCACGGGACTTTACACCAGGCCCCTACTTCCCTGTCTTCTCCTTCCCCCACCTCCACTGCTTCCATCTCTCTTCCTTTGGACCGAGGATGCACCCCTGCCCATCGCCTTGGTCTCCCACTCCCCAATAACACGTCCAGACCCCCCTCTTTCCCTCTAGGCCACGATCCCCTCGCAGCACCCACGTGCAGATCTTAAGAGCCTCCAGTGGCCCCCCGTCCCATTCGGCCTTGCTCCCTCTGTTGTCTGACTCCAGCCTCCCAAGCAAGAGTCCCTCACCCTCCAACCATCTAGCCTCCCACCTATTGCTCTCTCCCCTTGTGGCCCTTTCCTGCCCACATTATCTTCTCAGACTAGACCTCTGATACCCCACTGGCTTCACAGGTCCCAGCTGTTCCCGATTCCCTGTGCAGAGTCTTGCTGCCACTTGCTGACCTCCGTTCTTCAGCACCTGATGAATAGCAGAAGCGTGGATTTGGTGACTGATGACAAATGCTGTTACCGCCTTAGTCCCCCCCATTCCTGTGCCATTTCTAAGCAGGCTTGCTCCCTGCACACTGGATTCCACCTGGTCCCTCCCACTGTCCCTGAGGATACCTGCTAGTAGTTGGTGTGCACGGTCTATCTGATGGTACAGCACTGCCCTGTCCTCTGTGTCACCAGTCATTGTGGCCCTTTCCCCCTCACCCTGAGGGCCGCCCCGGCAGTGGTGTCTCAGCTCTGCTTCGCTCCTACCATCTGGCATCAGTACCGCACAAAAACCTTCTTGCCTCCTGAGATCTCCCGAAGTCCCAGACTGGGAGCCCTTCAGGCCACCCTGCTCTTCTCTGCAGCGCCCCCTCCCTTTACCTGTTCTGAGCCCCGAGCATGTTCATGACGTTCTTTTCCCTCTTCACTGCCACCTGTTCCTTTCTTCTCCCATCGACTTCCCTGACCCAACTCGTATCCCGCAGACACCTTTCATGGCTGCCGAGACTCCAATGTCTCTCTCTTTCCAAGCTGGCTGCCAGTGAACTGGCTCGGCCCCTCATCCACCTTTTCTCCTGCTCTTGTCTTCAGGAGCCCCTCTGCTTCCTCTTCAGCATCTCATCCTACTTCCTCTACCAGCTGCCAGTCATGTGACACATTCCCTAATATTTCCCTTCTTTGACCTGCCTTTATGTTCCCCCACTGCCAGCTTCTTGGTCCCCAGCATGCTGTAGTGAACCCAGGCTGTCTGAATTCACACCAAAGCATGCTGCTTTTGGGGCCTACCATTTTGGAGAAAATCATTGCTTCTAGGTGCTCTCTGACCTTTCATCATCTCACCATGCACTAGGCTGACAGGGCTGTCTCCAAATTTCCAAAGAGCCACTGCCTCTACCGTCTCAGCCTCCTCGGGCCTCACCCGCCTCTCCCTGTTCCTCGCTTGCCTTACCCTCGCGGTGCTCTTCCTCCTGCAGGGGCTTCCTCATGCCCTCGACCCACTTTGGGGAGCACAGTTCCTAGATTCTCCACATCCACTGTCTCCTTCTAGCCCTTTGTCATCCATCTCTTGATGCAGTGTGTTCCCAGATCCTCCCAACAAGCCTCTCCTGCCCTGGCTGCCGGGCACCATCGCCTGCAGTTTCTTACTCATCTGGCCCGTTGGATCCCCTCTTCTCTCCATACCCTCCCACCTGTCTGAGACTGCTCACCTGGCCTCCTGGTTTCAAGGTTCCTCCTACTTTGCTTCTCTACTGCAACACAGTAAAAAAAACTGTCCTACCTGAGCATGTGACATTCTTTCAGCTACCATTGTGAACCTTCCAAGTGGATTCAGTTGTCTCCTCGGCTGAGTGCTCCCTTCTTGATCCTCACCTGCTGCTCCACCCAGCTCAACCCTCTTTGCCTCAGACACACAGTACTGAATCCACAGACTCTGCCCACCAACCCATACTCAGCCCTGTGGAGCTACGCTGTTCTTTCCTCTGGGACCTCGTAAAGGTCGCTCCCTGTAACCTTTCATGCTTCCATCCAGACCCCTTGTTGCATACTCTTCTGACAGCTCTTGGGGAGCCTCCCCCTCTGACTCTCCTCCCCTCTTCCTTTCACTCCAGTACTTCGACTTCTGCCTCCCTCCTGCCTGACATCATCCCGTTGGGTCTCAAACCGCACAGAGCCTTGGGTCCTGCTGTCCGCCCTCCCGCTCTCCTGCTCCCTCTCCAGCAGTCCTCTCTCCCAGATGCACTCCTCCATGTTGTGTCCCATCGTCTGCCCTTTCTTCACTGTGGACATCTCTCCCAGAGCTCTCTGCTCAGATCCGCACAACCCACCTTCCTTTTGGTCACCATTCCCATCTCTCTCAGCCCTACTCCTCAGGTGTCCTCAGCTCAGGGACCACCACTTTGTTGCCCACCCTCTCTACCGTGGATGGTGAATCCTAACCTGCCCCCTCTCATTCCAGGTGCCTTGCTGCCTACATCCATTTACTCACTGTCTCCCTGGTCCTGGGTCCTTTCCCTCCATGTCTGACACTCTTGACTCTGATGCCTCCATCTGCCCGACTCAGGGGCTTATCTGCTCATGCTGCACCTCTCTGCCCAGCTGTCCACCCTGCCCCTTCCACCCAGTGATTCTCACCCGAGGATGCATGACCCCCCAAGGCAGCCTATCAGCCTCATTATCCCGGCGTGTTCTTGTGCTTTCCTTTTGGGATTTTTTGGATTTCTCTTTGTATTGAGCAGAGTACTTACTACTCACTGTTCAGATGTTTTCATGGAACTCTCTTGGGGCCACTGCCCACAGCTTCTCCTTGGGTGAAATCCACACCCCTGTCCCCATGATGATCCCTGCTGGGAATGCCCAGTGTGACCTCCTGGGCTGCACTCTCCCTTGCCCACCTCTAGCCTCCCCTTGGTTGCTACTGATACTTATTCAGAATCCCCAAATGGCCCCACTCTGACACTGGTCAGTACTCTCAGAACCACCACATTCCCTTCTGCAGTTACTCACTGACATCCGACAGGACACAAACCTCAGTCTGCATCAGAGTATTGTTCTTTTCACACACACCCCCCACACGTCTTCTACCCATCCTCAGTGACTCTCAGGCATTGGGACAATATCACTGGTCCAAATCTGGTCCTTCTTGGCACTTGCCATCGTTCTTTTCTCTACTTTACCTCTCTTCATTTCAGACCCATGACACCGTCCCCCTGCAGAGCCTTGCCCCAGTGGTCCTCCTGTCCCTCTGTGATTCCTGCCAAGCAGACCTTTCCCTCCCTCCCTTCGTCCTCTCTGGGTGGCTTCCCTGGTCTTCCCAGTCCTCTCCTCAGCCTGAAGTCATCACCCCAACACTGGACGTGTCATCGGTCCAGAAGCGCAGTTAAAGTAGGTGATATTCTCAGTGCCTAGAGATTGGCTTATATCCCTCCACCCACCCCATTAATCCCAGCCCTGCCCTCCCATCCAACCCAGTCAAACCCAACCCACACCCCACCCTAACCCTGTCCCCCCTCCCCCACCCCAACTCCCACCCCCTGCCCTCCCATCCAACCCCATCAAAGCCAACCCACACCCTAACCCAGTCCCTCCCCGCCCCCAGCGGATCCGTAGTAAAGAGCCTGGCGGAAGAGTTGCACCCTTGCCACAACATTCGAGGCTGTAGCAGCGGCCACTGCTCCCCACCCCCTGCCTGCCACCCTCCATTCCTCCCTCCCCAAGCCTCTGTTCCCACTGGCTGGCCCTGTAACTCTGAGGTTCCTCCTGGTTGGCACCTCTGAGATCTGCCTGGATTCCTACCTGCCCACCTCCCCCTTCCCTTTGCTTCCCCGTTGGTGTCCAGCCTGTGTCCCTTCCTCTGCGCTCCATTCTCCATCCTCCCCTGGATGCCTCCCATCACCTGGTCTGTCTCTGGTAGGTGACCCTCCTGTCGTGCCACATCAAGACCCCATTTGGACATTCCTTCCTGTGACCTTTCCTCACGTGATCCGTTCCTTCCCTTTCCCTCCCTGGCCCAGGGAAAGCGTCTGCCTCTTCTCTAGGGCCCATGATGTCATCTCAGTGCTCCCTGGTACCTGTCATCGAGTTGCATTGGGTCATCCCTTCTCCGTAGGGGGTGCTCCCTCCTGTGACCTGCTCTCACAGCTCACGCTCTTTCCACCCCCTGCCCTGCCACATTCTCTCCTGAAATCATGGGCTCTCACTGGTCTGGCCCTTCCACTGGCCCGGGCCACCATTTCCCTTTAGGCTTCCTTTTCCTTAGCCTTCCCCTGTTTCACCTTCCTTCCACTCCTCTCTTCCCTTTTAGTTAAGCCATTGCCCACAGTTCTTTATACCAAGCTGGCACTTCCTCCTCTTCTTCCTTCCCTGGCCTCCACTGCTTCCATTTCTTCTCCATCAGGCCCCGTGATGCACCCCTGCCAGATGTCCTTGACCTCACACTCCCCCTTGACAGAGTCCAGATCCCCTCTTTGCTCTCTTTTCTCTACTTCATCTTCAGCTTCCCCTTCCATCTGCCAGTTCCTGGGTGGATTCAGTGGTCTTTTCCTTGACGTCTGCTCCCCTCTGCCACGAAGCTCCACCTGTTGCCACCTTCTTCCTCTTTAACGTGCGGCTATGAATCCTTCTGCTCTCCCCCTACTTTTTCTAGTCTGCCCTTTTGGAGAAGGTTGACGCTTCTGTGAGCTTCTCCCTGCCCTCTCACATCTGCCCATGCCCTGCACTGACAGGCCTGTCTCCAGCGTTTTCAGTGGGCCAGTACCTCTGTCTACCAGCTCATTCTCCTCCGGCCTCCTCCCACCACTCCCGTTTTCCTTGCTGGCCTTACCTGCTCTTTGCTCTGCCTCCTGCATGCCCTTGGCCCGTTCCTAGGGGCAAAAGTTCCTGGATTCTCCATGTCCACTGCCACCTATAGGTTCTATTCCATCCCACTCTTGGTGCAGTGCTTTCCTGACCTTTTCAACAAGCCTCTCCTGCCCTAACCCCAAGGCTCCATGGCCAGCCCTTTCTCACTCTTCCTGCCCTGTGGACTACCTCTCTCTACCATATTCTCCCACCCTTAGGAGACTGCTCCCCTGACCTCCCACCTCCTGGGCCCAGTTTCTAGGTCTCTGCTGCTTTGCAGTTACTGCATACATAGCAAAGGAACTGTCCTAGCTGAGCCATGTGACTTTCTTTCAGCTACCACTGTGAACCCTCCAGCTGGATTCAGTTGTCTTCTCTGCTGTATGCTCCCTTCTTGATCCACCACCTGCTGCTCAACCGAATTCAGTCATCTTTGTCTCAGAAGCAGCGTACTGAATCTGCATGCTCCATCCACCAACCCATGCTCACTCCCTGTGGACGTAGTCTGTGGTTTCCTCCTGGGCCCCCAAAATGCCGCTCTCTGTAACCTTTCATATTTCGATTCAGACTCCTCTGTTGCTTATTTTTCTGACACAGCTCTTGGGGACCCTCTTCCTCTGATTCTCCTTTTTCCTTTCACAGTGGCACTTCTGCCCTTCTCTTAGCTTTGCACCTGCCACCCCACATGCTACACCATGGTTCTCAGGTTCTCAGTCTCGTCCTGCAGTGATGGGTGCTGCCTTCCGTGCCTCCTTGTCTGATTCTCCTCCCTCCCTAGCAGTCATCTCTCTCCCAGACGCTCTCCTGCACTGTCCTCTCCTGTCCCACCTGCCCCTTCCTTCTGCGTGGACACCCGCCTCCGGTGCTCTCTGCTCACATACACACAACCCAACTTCCTTTGAGTCACCACTTCCGTCTCCCTCAGCCTTACTCCTCCAGAGTCCTAAGCTCAGGGACACCATGCTTGCAATCCACTCCCAACTGATTGACAGTAATCCCCCTCCCCCCTCCCCCAATCATTCCGGGTGCCTTGCTGGCTACATTCATTTACTCGCTGTCTCCCTGGTCCTGGGTCCTTTTCCTCCACGTCTGACACTCTTGACTCTGATGCCTCCATCTGCCCGACTCAGGGGCTCATCTGCTCATGCTGCACCTCTCTGCCCAGCTGTCCACCCTGCCCCTTCCACCCAGTGATTCTCACCCGAGGATGCATGACCCCCAAGGCAGCCTGTCAGCATCATCTTTCAGGAATGTTTTTGTGTTTTCTTTTTTGATTTTTTTTGGTTTGTTTTTGTTTTGAGCAGAGCACTGCTCACCCTCAGATGTTCTGACAGGCCTCCCTTGGGGTCCATGCCCACAGCCC
>NC_041218.1:22488439-22492423 GCF_002837175.3 Physeter macrocephalus
CTGACACTGGTCCGGCACTGTCCTCCTGGAACCACCACATGCCCTTCCATATTAACTCACTGACACCTGACGTGCCCCAAACCCTGGTCTGCATTAAAACACTGTTCTTTTCACACACCCCTATATACCCCTCCTGCCCCCCATCCTTTATGACCCTCAGGCATTGGGACGATATCTTTGGTGCTTGTCCTTCTTGGCGCTTGCCATTGTCTGTTACCCTAGGTTACCCCTCCTCATATCAGACTCACGACACCGTCCCCTGCAGAGCCTTGTCCCCATGGTCCTCCTGTCCCTCTGTGATTCCTGCCAAGCAGACCTTTCCCTCCCTCCCTTCGTCCTCTCTGGGTGGCTTCCCTGGTCTTCCCAGTCCTCTCCTCAGCCTGAAGTCATCACCCCAACACTGGACTTGAAATCAGTCCAGAAGCGCAGTTAAAGTAGATGATTTTCTCAGTGCCTGGAGCTTGCCTCGTGACCCTCCCCCAACTCCCCACCCCCATTAATCCCAACCCTGCCCTCCCATCCAACCCCATCAAAGCCAACCCACACCCTAACCCAGTCCCTCCCCGCCCCCAGCGGATCCGTAGTAAAGAGCCTGGCGGAAGAGTTGCACCCTTGCCACAACATTCGAGGCTGTAGCAGCGGCCACTGCTCCCCACCCCCTGCCTGCCACCCTCCACTCCTCCCTCCCCAAGCCTCTGCTCCCACTGGCTGGCCCTGTAACTCTGAGGTTCCTCCTGGTTGGCACCTCTGAGATCTGCCTGGATTCCTACCTGCCCACCTCCCCCTTCCCTTTGCTTCCCCGTTGGTGTCCAGCCTGTGTCCCTTCCTCTGCGCTCCATTCTCCATCCTCCCCTGGATGCCTCCCATCACCTGGTCTGTCTCTGGTAGGTGACCCTCCTGTCGTGCCACATCAAGACCCCATTTGGACATTCCTTCCTGTGACCTTTCCTCACGTGATCCGTTCCTTCCCTTTCCCTCCCTGGCCCAGGGAAAGCGTCTGCCTCTTCTCTAGGGCCCATGATGTCATCTCAGTGCTCCCTGGTGCCTGTCATCGAGTTGCATTGGGTCATCCCTTCTCCGTAGGGGGTGCTCCCTCCTGTGACCTGCTCTCACAGCTCACGCTCTTTCCACCCCCTGCCCTGCCACGTTCTCTCCTGAAATCATGGGCTCTCACTGGTCTGGCCCTTCCACTGGCCCAGGCCACCATTTCCTTTTAGGCTTCCCTTTCCTTAGCCTTCCCTTGTCTCACCTTCCTTCCACTCCTCTCTTCCCTTTTAGTTAAGCCATTGCCCACAGTTCTTTACACCAAGCTGGCATTTCCTCCTCTTCTTCCTTCCCTGGCCTCCACTGCTTCCATTTCTTCTCCATCAGCCCCCGTGATGCACCCCTGCCAGATGTCCTTGACCTCACACTCCCCCTTGACAGAGTCCGGATCCCCTCTTTGCTCTCTTTCCCTCTTGGCCACATTCCACTTACCATGCCTATGTGCAGACTTTTGAGACCCTCCTCTCACTCTCCATCCGTTCTGCCTTGTGGCCTCTGTTGTCCACTGGATCCAGCCTCCCAAACAAGAGACCCCTTTTTCCCCAAGGCCCCACAATCCCACTGCTTGCTGTCTCCCTCTGTGCCCCTTTGCCACCCACGTTATCTTCTCAGACTAGACCTCTGACACCCCACAGGTTTTGAGGGTCGCCCCTCTCTCCCAACTTCCTTGGGTGGAGTCTCTGTACCACATGTTAGACCCCCACCCTTTCCGGCCCCCTGGAGTAGCAGATGCATGAATTTAGCAAAATCATTATGAAATGTCACCTCCACCTTGGTTCCTGCTCACTCCTCCATTTCTGAGCAAATCTGCTACTTACACACTGGACTCCATCCACATGTGTCCATACCAAAGTCCTTGAGAATACCTGCCAGTGCTTTCTGTGCAGGGTCCATCTTAATGTGCAACAACTGCCCTGTTTCCTCAGTTCCACCCCTATCACTAGGTCCCCTTTCCCTGCTTGCTTCTGAGTGCCCCAGGTATTCAAGCACCCGGGCTATGGGGTCTCAGCTCTGCTCTGCTTCTGCCTTCTTGGCCCAATACCACACATGCCAGTCCTCTTGCCCCCAAGATCTGCCAATATCCCCAGATTGGGACCTCTTCACATGGCCTCCCCCTCTTCCATGGTGTCCCCTTTACTATACCTGAGCCCCTAGCACCTTCATGAGCTTTTCTCCCCTCTGCTGTCCCTTTCTCTTCCTGTTGACGCCCCTGATACAACTCGCTCTCAGGGTCCACCAGTTCATGGCTGCTCCAGACTCCACTGTTCCCTTTTCCCACGCTGAGTGTGCAGGGAACCTCACTTGGCTCAGCCTCTGCCTCTTCTTTCACTGTTGTCTTCGAGAACCTCTCTGCTTTACCTTCAACATCCTGTCCTGCTTCTCCTACCACCTGCCAGTCATGCCACAGTGTCAGTGGTCTTTTCTTGACATCTGCTCCCTTCTTGACCTGCCCTCATGCTCCGTCCGTCGCCATTCTCTCCGTCTCCAGTGTGGTGTCCTGAATCCATGTGCTGTCCCAGTTCACCCCTAAGCACTCTTCCTTTCCGGGTCCACCATTTTGGAGATGGTCATTGCTTCTCTAGGCTTCTCTCTGACCTTCCATCGTCCTGTCACGCATCTCCCAGGTTCCCTGCTGGCCATACCCACACTGTGCTCTTCCTTCTACATGCGGTTTGTCACACCCTTGGCCCACTTTTGGAGGCAGAATATCTGATTCTCCACATCTACTTCTTCAGGTTCTTTGTAATCCCTCTCTTGAGGTAGCACATTCCCTGATCCTCTCAGCAAGCCTCTCATTCCTTAGCTGCGAGGGTACCATCACCTGCCCATCCTCCCATTGGACCCCCTCTCCTCTACCACACTCTCTCAGTGGTTCCAGACTGCTCATCTGACCTACATCCTGGGCCCAGTTTCAAGGTCTGCCTTGCTTCTCTGTGGCATGCACAGCAACACTTTCAGCTACGGTCTGAACCTTCCAGCTGGATTCAGTTGTCTCCTCTGCTGTGTGCTCCCTTCTCCGTCCCCCATCCACTGCTCAACCCAGTTCCATCACCTTTGCCTCAGACATACTGTACTGAACCCTCACGCTCTGCCCACCAACCCACGCTCCTGTCCTGTGAACCCAGACAACCCTGTCCTCCTAGGCCCCCCCAATGTAACCTTTCATGTTTCCATTCAGACTGTTCCATACTGACACAGGTCGTGGGGAACCCTTCCCCTGACCCTCCGACCTTTACCCCGTCACCACAGCATTTTTGCGTTTTGCCTTCCCTCTTGCCTCCACACCAACCAACCCCAGTCTCCCCCTGCACAGAGGTCTGGGTCCTGCTGTCCGCCCTCCCTCCCCGCTCCGAGCAGTCATCTCTCTCCCAGACGCTCTCCTGCACTGTCCTCTCCCGTCCCACCTGCCCCTTCCTTCTGCGTGGACACCCGCCTCCGGTGCTCTCTGCTCACATACACACAACCCAACTTCCTTTGAGTCACCACTTCCGTCTCCCTCAGCCTTACTCCTCCAGAGTCCTAAGCTCAGGGACACCATGCTTGCAATCCACTCCCAACTGATTGACAGTAATCCCCCTCCCCCCTCCCCCAATCATTCCGGGTGCCTTGCTGGCTACATTCATTTACTCGCTGTCTCCCTGGTCCTGGGTCCTTTTCCTCCACGTCTGACACTCTTGACTCTGATGCCTCCATCTGCCCGACTCAGGGGCTCATCTGCTCATGCTGCACCTCTCTGCCCAGCTGTCCACCCTGCCCCTTCCACCCAGTGATTCTCACCCGAGGATGCATGACCCCCAAGGCAGCCTGTCAGCATCATCTTTCAGGAATGTTTTTGTGTTTTCTTTTTTGATTTTTTTTGGTTTGTTTTTGTTTTGAGCAGAGCACTGCTCACCCTCAGATGTTCTGACAGGCCTCCCTTGGGGTCCATGCCCACAGCCC
>NC_041218.1:22492768-22515902 GCF_002837175.3 Physeter macrocephalus
CTGACACTGGTCCGGCACTGTCCTCCTGGAACCACCACATGCCCTTCCATATTAACTCACTGACACCTGACGTGCCCCAAACCCCGGTCTGCATTAAAACACTGTTCTTTTCACACACCCCTATATACCCCTCCTGCCCCCCATCCTTTATGACCCTCAGGCATTGGGACGATATCTTTGGTGCTTGTCCTTCTTGGCGCTTGCCATTGTCTGTTACCCTAGGTTACCCCTCCTCATATCAGACCCACGACACCGTCCCCTGCAGAGCCTTGTCCCCATGGTCCTCCTGTCCCTCTGTGATTCCTGCCAAGCAGACCTTTCCCTCCCTCCCTTCGTCCTCTCTGGGTGGCTTCCCTGGTCTTCCCAGTCCTCTCCTCAGCCTGAAGTCATCACCCCAACACTGGACTTGAAATCAGTCCAGAAGCGCAGTTAAAGTAGATGATTTTCTCAGTGCCTGGAGCTTGCCTCGTGACCCTCCCCCAACTCCCCACCCCCACCCCCATTAATCCCAACCCTGCCCTCCCATCCAACCCCATCAAAGCCAACCCACACCCTAACCCAGTCCCTCCCCGCCCCCAGCGGATCCGTAGTAAAGAGCCTGGCGGAAGAGTTGCACCCTTGCCACAACATTCGAGGCTGTAGCAGCGGCCACTGCTCCCCACCCCCTGCCTGCCACCCTCCACTCCTCCCTCCCCAAGCCTCTGCTCCCACTGGCTGGCCCTGTAACTCTGAGGTTCCTCCTGGTTGGCACCTCTGAGATCTGCCTGGATTCCTACCTGCCCACCTCCCCCTTCCCTTTGCTTCCCCGTTGGTGTCCAGCCTGTGTCCCTTCCTCTGCGCTCCATTCTCCATCCTCCCCTGGATGCCTCCCATCACCTGGTCTGTCTCTGGTAGGTGACCCTCCTGTCGTGCCACATCAAGACCCCATTTGGACATTCCTTCCTGTGACCTTTCCTCACGTGATCCGTTCCTTCCCTTTCCCTCCCTGGCCCAGGGAAAGCGTCTGCCTCTTCTCTAGGGCCCATGATGTCATCTCAGTGCTCCCTGGTGCCTGTCATCGAGTTGCATTGGGTCATCCCTTCTCCATAGGGGGTGCTCCCTCCTGTGACCTGCTCTCACAGCTCACGCTCTTTCCATCCCCTGCCCTGCCACATTCTTTCCAGTACCATCTGCTGTCTCTCATCAGGTCCTTCCACTGGGTTTAGTACTGCCTTCCCTTTAGGCTTCCTTATACTCCTCCTCACCTCATCTCACCTTCCTTCCTCTTCTCTGTTCCCTTTTAATAGAGCCACTGCCCACAGTTCTTTACACCAGGCCCCACTCCCCCCTCTTCTCCTTCCATCACCTCCACTGCTTCCGTCTCTCCTCCCACAGGCCCCAGAATGCACCCCTGCCCATCACCTTGCTCTCCCACTCCCCGATGACATGGTCTGGATCCACTCTTTGCCCTCTTTCCCTCTAGGCCACGATCCCCTCATGTACAGATTTTAAGATCCTCCTCTCTCTCTCCATCCCATTCTGCATTGCCCCCTGTTGTTTCCTGGATTAAGTCTCCCAAACAAGAGTCCCTTACCCCTCAAGCCTCTACCATCCCACCCACTGCTCGCTCCCCCTGTGCCCCTTTTCTGCTCACAGTGTCTTCTCAGACTAGACCTCTGACACCCCACTCCTTTTGAAGGTCCCCATCCTTCCATGTGTACAGTCTCTCCACCACATGCTAGGCCTGCACCCCCCTTTCCAGTGCCCCTGGAATAGCAAAAGCTCAGAATTGGTGATGGTTGGGAAATGTCAACACAGCCTTGGTTCTCCCTCACTCCCCTGCCATTTTAAGCATATTTGCTACCCATACTCTGAACTCCAACCACTAAGTCCATCCGAAATCTCTGAGGTTACCTACTAGTGGTTTCTCTGTAGAGTCCTTCTTAATGTGCAACGATGCCCAGTTTCCTCAGTTTTACCACAGTCGTATCAGGAGATGGACCCCATTTGTTCCTGAGGGACCCAGCTCTTCAAATGCCCAGGCTGTTAGGTCTCACCTCTGCACTGCACCTACCTTCTGGTCCCAATACCACATATCCTACCCCCCTTAACCCTGAGATCTGCCAAAGTCTCCAGATTAATAGGTCTTCAGGCTGCCTTCCCCTTTCCACCCTGAGCCCCTCACATACTCGTAAGGTTCTCTCCCTTCTCCTGTGATGCTTGTCCCTCTTTCTCTTCCCTGCCACCCCCTGAGCAACTCCCCTACCACTGTCAGTCATGAGAAGGATTCAGTACTCTTTTCCTTGACTAGCCCTCATGCTCCCAGGATGGCCAGTTTCTTTGTCCCCAGCGTGCTAATACTAAGTCCATGTGCCGTCCAAATTCACCCCTAAACACCCTACCTTTTTGGGTCCATGACATTGAATGAAGAAGGTCATTGCTTCTGCGTGCTTCTCTGTGACCTTTCTTCTCACCATGCCCCATCTCCAGCATTTTCAATGGGCCTCTACCCCTACCAGGCCATGCTCCTCTGGCCTCATCCCATCTCTCCCAGTTCCTCGCTTGCCTTACCTGCGCTGTGCTCTTCTCCCTGCATGGGTTTCCTCTGACCCTGGGTCCAATTTGCAGGGCAAGGTTCCTGGATTCTCCACATCCACTCTCTCCTGTGGGCTCTTTGCCATCCTCTCGGCACAGTGTGTTCCCTGATCCTCGCAGCAAGCCTCTCCTGCCCTGGCTGCCGGGCGCCATCACCTGCAGTTCCTCACTCTTGTGGCCTGTCGGAGCCCGCGCCTCTACCACACTCTCAGTTGTTGGAGGCAGCTCACCTGACCTCCTAATCCTGGGCCCAGTTTCTAGGTCTCTGCTGCTTTGCTTCGCTATGGCACACACAGCAACACTTTCAGCTACTGTCTGTGCACCTTCCAGCTGGATTCGGTTGTCTCCTCTGCTCTGTGCTCCCTTCTCCGTCCCCCATCCACTGCTCAACCCAGTTGAGCCGTCTCTGCTTCAGGCACTGTGTTGAATCCTCACGCTCCGCCCACCAACCCACGCTCATGAGCCAGGCTGAGCTTGCCTCCCGGGCCGCACGACCCCACGACATCACTCCCTGTAACCTTGCAGGTTTCCATCCAGACCCCTTGTCACGTACTCTTCTGACACAGCTCTCAGGGAGGCTCCGGCCTCTGATTCTCCGACCTTTTTCTTTATCCTACCCCCCTTAACCCTGAGATCTGCCAAAGTCTCCAGATTAATAGGTCTTCAGGCTGCCTTCCCCTTTCCACCCTGAGCCCCTCACATACTCGTAAGGTTCTCTCCCTTCTCCTGTGATGCTTGTCCCTCTTTCTCTTCCCTGCCACCCCCTGAGCAACTCCCCTACCACTGTCAGTCATGAGAAGGATTCAGTACTCTTTTCCTTGACTAGCCCTCATGCTCCCAGGATGGCCAGTTTCTTTGTCCCCAGCGTGCTAATACTAAGTCCATGTGCCGTCCAAATTCACCCCTAAACACCCTACCTTTTTGGGTCCATGACATTGAATGAAGAAGGTCATTGCTTCTGCGTGCTTCTCTGTGACCTTTCTTCTCACCATGCCCCATCTCCAGCATTTTCAATGGGCCTCTACCCCTACCAGGCCATGCTCCTCTGGCCTCATCCCATCTCTCCCAGTTCCTCGCTTGCCTTACCTGCACTGTGCTCTTCCCCCACCCTTGGCCCACTTTTGGGGACAGATTCTCCACACCCACCCTCTCCTTCTAACTCTCTGCCATCCGTCTCGGCACAGTGTGTTCCCTGATCCTCTCAACAAGCCTCTCCTGCCCTGGCTGCCAGGCGCCATCACCTGCAGTTCCTCACTCTTGTGGCCCGTCGGAGCCCGCGCCTCTACCACACTCTCAGTTGTTGGAGGCACCTCACCTAACCTCCTAATCCTGGGCCCAGTTTCTAGGTCTCTGCTGCTTCGCTTCTCTGTGGCACACACAGCAACACTTTCAGCTACTGTCTGTGCACCTTCCAGCTGGATTCGGTTGTCTCCTCTGCTCTGTGCTCCCTTCTCCGTCCCCCATCCACTGCTCAACCCAGTTGAGCCGTCTCTGCTTCAGGCACTGTGTTGAATCCTCACGCTCCGCCCACCAACCCACGCTCATGAGCCAGGCTGAGCTTGCCTCCCGGGCCGCACGACCCCACGACATCACTCCCTGTAACCTTGCAGGTTTCCATCCAGACCCCTTGTCACGTACTCTTCTGACACAGCTCTCAGGGAGGCTCCGGCCTCTGATTCTCCGACCTTTTTCTTTCACCGCAGCACTCCCACCTTCTTCCCACCCTCTTGCCCCCGCACCTGCCAAACCCACTCCCCACACCTCCGCCCTCAGTCTGGACCTGCACAGAGCCCTGGGTCCTGCTGTCCGCCCTCCCTCCCCCCTCCGAGCAGTCATCTCTCTCCCAGACGCTCTCCTGCACTGTCCTCTCCCGTCCCATCTGCCCCTTCCTTCTGCGTGGACACTCCCCTCCGGTGCTCTCTGCTCACATACACACAACAACTTCCTTTGAGTCACCACTTCCGTCTCCCTCAGCCTTACTCCTCCAGAGTCCTAAGCTCAGGGACACCATGCTTGCAATCCACTCCCAACTGATTGACAGTAATCCCCCTCCCCCCTCCCCCAATCATTCCGGGTGCCTTGCTGGCTACATTCATTTACTCGCTGTCTCCCTGGTCCTGGGTCCTTTTCCTCCACGTCTGACACTCTTGACTCTGATGCCTCCATCTGCCCGACTCAGGGGCTCATCTGCTCATGCTGCACCTCTCTGCCCAGCTGTCCACCCTGCCCCTTCCACCCAGTGATTCTCACCCGAGGATGCATGACCCCCAAGGCAGCCTGTCAGCATCATCTTTCAGGAATGTTTTTGTGTTTTCTTTTTTGATTTTTTTTGGTTTGTTTTTGTTTTGAGCAGAGCACTGCTCACCCTCAGATGTTCTGACAGGCCTCCCTTGGGGTCCATGCCCACAGCCCCCCTTGGGTGAAATCTACCCCCCGCCCCGGGGGAAGAATCACTGCTGTGGAGCCCAGCGTGCCTCCCTGGGCTGCACTCTCCCCTTGCCCGCCTCTGGGCTCCCATCCGTTGCCACTGACCCTTGTTCCTCAAGGATCCCAGCCCTGCCCCCACTCTGACACTGATCCAGCCATCCCTTCTTGGGACCAACACATTCCCTTCCATCTGACACGCCCCAAACTCCAACCTACTTTACATAGTTATACTTTTCATTTTCTTAGGTCTGTCTTCCCTCTTAGTCAAGAATCATTGTTGAATGTGACTTTAATTCTTTTTACTAAACTTCCTAAACCATCTCACATTCATTCCATTGTTTAATTTTACTTGTTTTCAAAGTGCTTAGTTTTCACTGTGTTAGAATAGAACCCTGGAAATCTACTCATTGCAGCCCTCATCCTTTTCTATATTTAATATTTTGCAGGACATGCTCTAACCTTTTCCTCTCATCCCTCATTCCTCTACTCCACTCTCATTGCCAGACACTTTTAATTTCTCTCTCTTCCAGATCTTGTTGAAAACTTCAACCTTCCTTGAACTCAGCTATTAAAAGGTACATATAGCCTTAACCCCCTCTTCTCAACCTGATTTCACTCTCATTCCCATTTAATATTTTCTCCTCTTCCATAAATACTTTGTATGTTTTAAGTTTATATACTATAATAAGTTTGGCAAGATTCTCTGTTCTACCACCTTATTTTACCCACTGTGCTATTATCCCCGTCATGTGTTGGTTTTACTAGACTCTAGTTTTGTCATTGTCTTTCTGTAATCCATGCAGTTTTCCTCTCCTTTGTTCTTCCTCTATTTCCATTACTACTGAACGAGGTCATTTTCGTCTCATTTTTGTTTCTTCTCATGGAATCCTTTAGTTCTATGTGTAACTCTAGTTTTGCATATCTATTTTGTTCCTCTTTCTCTTCTCTGCCATATTTTAACCCCCTAGTTAACCCGTCCCTGTTCCGTAATTCGTCCAGTACCATCTTACAAAGTTATAAATCCTTTCTAGATGTGGATGTGCAGTTTTCAATTCCATTCCATGACATCCTTTCCCCCCGTCAGCTGAATTCCTCTTTATCCGTGTCTTAACTTCTTTTTCCACTTTGCCTTTTTCTAATATTCCACTCTACTGCATGTAGTTGCCTTCTGACTTGTTTCCATCTGCCTTCACTTTCTTCAGTACTTTTCGCCTGTCTTTAATCCTGTGTCCATTTCTGCCCTCAATAAAGATCTCCTTATTGTGAAACTGTTTTACCCTATATTTTATCTAGTTACTCTGAGATGTTTTCTTATCCATACAGTGCTCTTTTTACTTGGTTTCTATACCTATATTCTTCCTTGTTCCATTAGATACAATTATAGTGCCAAACCTTGTTTTTCAGTATATCATTCCTCACATGATCTTTCCCATCTAAAGTTAAATTTTGCTTTTCCACCCATTTTCTTCTTCTTCTTTTTTCCCTATTCTACCTTTTATTAACCATCCATGTACTGAGTATGTACCATTCTCATACGCTCACTAATACCTCCCTCTCTGGTTCCTCTTTTTGTTCTACATTCATTGCTCAATCCATTTCCGTATTTCTTCTTTTTACATATTTTGCTGAATTGCTTAGGTTTTCCATTTATTCCTTGGTAGGACCGCTGCAATTTGTGTTGTTTTAGGTCCACTTTACTGAATTTATCTCTGACCTTTCTGCCGACTACACTTCTTTATACAAACGTACTTTCCCACATCCTGTCCTTCTTATGTCTCATTTTCACAGTTATCACTTTTATCTCCCCCTTTTCTTCCTTTAAGAAATGCCTCACCACACAGTTCTCTTCCTGGCTCAACTGCTTTATAAGTACAAGCAATTTTCATTATCCTTTCTTTAAAATATGCTGAATAGCAGTTTTTCTTAGTAAATGGTTATATTGCAATATCTTAAATTTGAAAAGGCCCATAACCATTTTCCTTTAAAAAAATCCAACCTATCTTCTCAACCATCACAAAACTGCTATTATAAAAACTTTTAAGTATTTCTTATAATATAAACCATTTTAAAGAACAAATACATAACTATTTAACATAAAATTCATTCACTAGTGTACATGTTTGTAGTACAAAATGATCCCATATATAAGACTGTAATTGCATTCTCCTTTTACAATGCATGGAATTAATGAAAGGTTCTCAAGAGAAATAACAAATGCATATACATTTGCAAAATGCATTGTATAAATAAGAAACTCTTGGGAAACATTTACTTACCAACTGGCGAATTGCTGGAGTTGTTCCACACATATTATAGGGAAGATGATAGGAATAAGGCACAACACATTTAAAAACCTTGAGCGTAGGAAGTAAACCTATAGATAAAAGAACTGTGTCTGCAGCAAACATATACCATCCCAAACAGACTGTACAAACGCAAAGTTTTTGCTAGCACAAGAATGCTAACTCACTGTACCAAGTTTCCCAAGCACATGGTGATATGTAGGTAAAAACTTTTCATGTTAACAAGTATTTTGGTAATGTGAGTAGATAGCTGGTGATACCTGCATTCCTCATTCTGGTCTCAGTAATATTTGCCATTTTGCGCCTTGCATGTTACAAACCCAGCCTAATTTATACATCCATTCTCCAACCAGCATCTTCTCTCCTTTCCTCTGTCCTCTTTCTTTTATACGAGTCTTTGCAGTTACTTCTTTCACTTTCAGCCAGTCCTAACGTGACTCCTTAACTTCTCAGCAAACTAACATCACACTTACAGGCAGGTCTTCCGTAACTCCTTCTGACTATTTGCCCTACCAGATCTTAAACATTCCCTTATCTTTCACCCACAGATTCTATAATATATCAATAAATGGAGTATTATTCTCTTGAGATTGCCTCATCATGATCCACAACCACTCCTCAACCAATAGCATTCATTTGCTCTACTAGAAAAAGTATCCAATCCACACCTTCTAAAAGGTCAATCAGTGGTGATGTCTTTAAGGTTTCCACCAGTGCCTTCTTGTCCAGGTTTATGTTAATCCATCTCTTTCTAACCTTTCTTAACAAGCAATCACTTCAGTCATAAATTTCCCATGAGACTTCAAGAGCCAGCCTACCCAAGTCCTGTTCTTTTCAGGGCCCAGATCCTGTTTCATTCTATATACGCAGTTCGGGGACCTGACGGTTCTGTGTTTCTTTCATTCACACCTGATCTGTCTTGTTGCCATTCCAGCTACTCAGAACTACTCTCTAATTCACACAATGCCCCTTTACTTACTTGCCATCCTCTCCTATTTTCTTTTTATTCTGTCATGACGTTTGGCCTTAGTATGGAGCAAAAGCCATTTCTCCCATCTGTATGACTATTCAAATAATGTCTTTCCCTCTGCAAGGAACTTGAACATTGCTCTTCTATCCATTTTCTCCTCTTCCCCTTTCTCCTTTTGCTGCAAACTCCCTACATTTACTCCAACATTCTTTCTTCTTTCAGCTTTGTCATTCCAGTGAATCTCATCATCTTTTCTGGATATGTACACTTTTAATATTCAGCACTCATAATTCAACCTTCATCCATCTTCCTTATTTCCTGCACTCTGTACTGAAATCTGTTTCCACCCTCCATTGAGTCTGGATTTTCCCAGGATTTCTGCTCTAGCCCATTTTAAGTCCAATCACATTTAATTGCTCTCTAACCTCTCATTCTATTGACTACACTGATGGCTTCAAATCTTTTTCCAACAAAACTTTCTGGGCAGCAACACATCATACTCCAGTTCTTATTTGGCGGTATTCTCAGCTCTTTCCTTAGCTGGTTGATATCTGGCTTACCGTACAATCCTTCACTGAACTTTTAGTTCTGATCTCTCTGTGCTCCTCATCCTGGCCCTCTTTAATGCCCTTCCTTGTTTAACATTTTGCTAAACTGCATGCTCTGCACCACAGCCTATATCCTACACTCCCTCTCCTTACTTAGATTTCAGCCTCAATTTTTTTCTCTCTCTCTTTTTAAAAATACATCTCAGCAGTTTCTCTCACAGCCAGTCCTAACATGATACTTTAATTTCTGAGCACTTTAACATCATACCTCAACAAGCTCTTCCTGAGTTCCTTTGATTATTTGCTCTGTCACATACATGAACATCTATAACATTTTTGGCTTCCATCCGTAATCACAGGGACACATTAGTCTTCTCTTGAGGCGCACTTCCACTCACTTCTTACCAAGTACACTTCATCCTCTCACCAGATAAACGACCCACCTGCACTCTCTAGTTGGTCAAACCAGCATCTCTCAGGTTGCTATGGGTGACTTTTCATCAAGGTTCATTCTAACTTCCCCCTCTAACCATTCTTATCAACCAAGCCCTTTAATTAAAATGTTCTGTTCCCCCAAAATTCATATACCTACTACCCCACTTCTTTATATCTTAACTTTATGCTATATTTGATTGAGATTTTTTTTAAAGAAATAGAACAGTGTACATATAATTGAGACTTCCTTTGTACCACTTTAGAATCATTTACCTCTTTCCCTTCTAAGAGAAAATCACTAAATACTTAAATACTTATCCTCATATATATTTAATACTTTTCATAAATATACTTTTCATAAATATTCATATATCCATAATATGTATATATTAATAATAGTTAATAATATGTATATATATCTCTCTTTGAGGGATATATATATATATATATATATATTCATTCTTAAAAAAAATTTTTTTCCCATCAAGACTGAGTGCTAGTCTACTTTCTAACTCCTGTTCATTCATATGCAGGCCTTTACTTCTCTCTAGTTATTATACACCACTCATTGTCATCTTTAACTAACACCAAACATTTTTAACCAGTTAGACCCCTTCTGAGATCTCTCCATTCCAAGTCTCTTCAATTCACATCTTATTTGCCTTTTTGCTCCTCTTACTGAGAACCCTACTCTAATGCATGCAATGCTCCCATTATTTAGATTAAAACCTCCTCTTCTTTCTTATTCTGTTATGCTCTACCATATCTTAACTATCCATTTCAGCTACTATCCTATATCATAGCAAAGGGTACAGTAGTTTTCTAGTGAGGTTTACCTCCCTAACGATTCCCAACTACTCCTCAGGAAATACAAATAGTCTTCTCTATAGACAAACCACTGGCCCATGCTCCCTAACTGGTCAATCCTGATGTGTTTTAAGATTACTAACAATGTCTTTTTAGGAGAATTCATCTTAATAAAACTGCCTTAAACTTTATTATTAACCAAGCTTTTAATTAAAAAATTTTACTCACAGCATTAAGAGCTAGTCTACTCTATAATTCCCATTTTTATCCAGGTCCTTGAAACTGTTAGATACACCACTCATTACCATTGCCTTCCCATCCAATTTGAACATTTAAGGAAATCTCCATTCTGAGTCTCTTTATTACACACCTGATCTGTATTGCTGCTATTCCATTACTCTTGTCTTCTACAGTTCATACAATAGTCCTTTATTCAGTTAACAAACTCTCTTTTCCTTTTTATTCCATCACAATCTTGGTCTAAATATGGTACCATAACTACTGCCAGTCAATAGATACCATTCTTAAATCATTCCTTCACATCTGTGGGAAGCTTCACTTTGCTCTTCCATTGCTTTCCTCCTGATCCTTATTTTGCCCTAGAGAAACATGCTGCTTTGTCTTCTGTGTCCCTCCTTTCAGCTTCCACCTACATTCACATCATTCTTACAGATTCAGCTGTCCCTTTGGGCTAGATACTCCCCTCATGTTGGACACTCACTGCTCAAGCCCTGCTGTCTTCCCTTTGTGTCCTACACTCTTTACTGCATTTGTTTGTATTCTCGGTTTAGCATAAACTTCCTAGGATTCCTGCCACTGGCCTGCCTTTTATGTCCATCCCACTTGGCCTGTTTCTGACCTTTCACTCTATTGACCACACCCATTGCTTCTAGTATTTTTTCCAAAAAAGCATCCTGGACAGCAAAACTTTATACTCCAATTCTTACTTTGCTACATTTTAACCTCACTTTCTCTCATTCATACACAACTCTGACAAAATTCCAATTCCCATTTCCTAATGTTCCCATTTAGACTTCTTCAGTGTCCTTCCATATTTATTTTTCTACTCTGCATGTTCTGCACGCTAGCCAAATTCACACACGCTTTCTGCTTATTTAGTTTCCAATCTCCATCTTTTGCTCTTTCCATCTTTGCTATTTTTTCATACAAGTCTCCTCAGGTGCTTCTCTCACTTACTGCAAATTCTAATATGTTTCCTTAACTTCCGAGTATATCTTTAATGTCCCTCTTATGGGACATTCTTTCCAATTTCCCTTTGGAGAATTCCCGCATATATCTTAGCCTTCCATAGTGATGAATGCATATTCTTTTTGAGGTTTCCTCCTCTCCTGATCCCCACTCTGTGCCTCACTCAAAACCAATTTTCTACTCTTTAGATAAGCCTTACCCTTAGATAGCTTCTAACCTGTCTTCTTCCTTTCCATCGTGGTCTTTGGCCCAGCTCTGGTGCCTGTGCCTCCAGGTGGTATCAGTGACAATTTCTATGTCAATATTAAGTGATACCTTCTCATCTGGCTGGCAGCAATTTTAACTTTGCCGTTTTACTCCTTTTTCTTTATTTTGCCTTATTAAAAACTGTACCTTATATTCAGCATCCCTCTTTCATTCAGAGACTGTGTATGTACATATCATTCCCATAGATTCAGTAATCTCTTCTAGATAAACAAACACCTCATATTCAGCAGTCACTGTTCAGACTCTGGACTGGATTATATAGTTCCAGCCCATGCAGCCTCTCTCTTCCACAGAGCTTCCTGAACGGTTCCCCCTCATAACCTCAATTCTTATTTAGCCACATTCCCTCCTTCCTCTCTCTTCTTGAGTGGCTGCAATCTAGATTAACATAAAATCACTCTATTAAAGTTCCTACTCTCCCATGTGCCAGGATTTCTCACTCTAGCACTCTTTAATGCCCTTACTCATAGGCCATGTTACTCTCCTGCAAGTTCCCCACCCGAGTCTAATTCACATGGCCCTTTTCCCTTTTTTAGTCGCCATTCTCTCCTTGTCTACTATCCTTTCTTACAAGTCTCCTCAGTTGCTTCTCTAATTTTCAGCTAATCCTAATATGACAGCTTGCTAGCAAAGATTTTTTAATTGGGATTACTCTTAATCTGCCTTTGTCTAAAGCAGTGGCTCTCAGACTGCAGTCTGTTAAAATACAAACTGCTGAGCCCCACCCCAAATTTCTGATTCAGTAGGTCTAGTAGGGCGAAGAATTACATATTCCTAGGCAGTGCTGATAGAACACATCTTAAGAAGCACTGCTCTAAACTTTCCCCCAACCAAGCCCTTTAATTAAAAATTTCCCACGAAGGCATCAAGAGCAAGTCTACTCCTGACTATCACTCCTTTTCAGGCCTCTGTTTCTCTCCCATTATATAGACTAGTCATTGCAGTCTGGCTTATACCCAACATACCACTCAGGCCCAGCCTCACACTATAGCCTTCCCCATTCTGGGAATCGTTATGGTCCTGTGGTTTTCCTTATTCCCACCTAGGACCTACTCAGAATCGTTCTCTAGTCTATACAGTGCTCCTCTTAGCTTTACCCCCCGCCCCTCCTTCTGTGTCTTTTGGCTCAAGTATGGGATCCTCTCCCTCCAGTCAATACCTGTCATTCTTCAAATGGCATTCTTTTAATCTGGGGGCACCTGTAATGTTGTTCTCCCATTCCTTTTCCCTTGCTACCTACCTTGCCCTAAAGAAATATGCTGCCTTATCTTCAGCTTCTCTTCTTTTTTTAGCTACCATCTCTGTTTCATTCAAGTGGATTCAGTCTGCTCCCAAACAGCACTCCCTAGCCAGGTTCTCTCCCCAGGAGCTGTCACTCCACTTTCAGAAAATCTTCACACGACAGAGTAAATTCTAAGGATAACTTTAATGTGGCATTTGCAAGATATTCATTTGTACCTCCCTTTGGTGGTCTCCCCTCCCATGTCTTAATTACATATAGCATAATGTCATCTACCATCTGTACATGAAAATAACAAATGAAGTTTTACTTTTGAGTTGGGCATGATCGCTATCCACTCAGCTCTCAGTATTAGTCATCCATGCTAGAGACCAGTGCTCAGAGATTTATCCTGGTGTCTTTAAGGTTGCTGGCCTGTCTTTATATCAGAGTTCATCTTAATCCATCTCCTTCCAGTCCTCCTAGCTAAAACTTCCCACCAAAACTTCCCATTACTTTTCGGGCCCTGTTCTCCCACTGTATAGACTGCTTTTCAAAGTCTGGCGTTAAGACCCATCATTTGACCAGATAGACCCATTATAAGATCTTACAACAGTTCTCACTCTGGAAAACTGTGTTCATCTTATCTGCCCATGCCACTCCACCTGTTCTCAACTACTCTTCATATAGTTCTTCCCTTATGTAGTTTCCAGTCTCTCTCTTCTTTCTTATTTAATCGTGATCTTTGGTACAAGTATGGTACCATATCCCTCCTGTCAGTACCTGCCAATCTTCAAATGACCCCATCTCTTCTGCAGCTCTTCCATTCTTTTCCTTGATTGACCCTAGAGAAACACCTATATTACCTACAGTCACTTGTTTTTTCAGCTACCATCTTTATATCATTTCTCATGGATTGAGAAGTCTCTTCTTTCATCTTGTTTCCTGCACACTGTTCTGAATACATTTGCATTCTCAGTTCAGTATGGACCTTCATAGGATTCTTGCCACTGGCCATGGCTTGGATCCATCCCATTTGGACTCTTTAGTATGTCACTCTATTGGTCATACTTGTTGCTTCAAATATCATTTGAGAAAAGATTCCCAGATTCTGTTAGTGAGGCACTCCCTCATTAACACCAGCTCTTAATAGCCACTTCCTCTCTCCTCTTTGGCTGTAATCTAGCTTAGCTCCCATCTCTCTACTTAATACGCAGCTCTGCCCTTTCCCAGTGTTCCTCCTTCTGGCCCTGTTTAATGCCCTTCCCTACTCACACCTTATATTCGGCACCCCAGCTTAAACCCTCCATCTTCTGTTTTTATGCTTCTAGCCTCCGTCTTCTCCCCTCTCTCCATGATATTTTCATACAAATCTCCCTAGGAAATGTCTGTCACTTTTAGCCATGGTAGGGTAACTTCTAAGAGCAACCAGTTTTAATGGCGCACTGCAATAATCTACGATATCTTAGCTATCCATCACCCTTTCATTTACCATCTGTCTACAGAAGGAATGGAGGCAAAGTATTTCTCTTGAGGTGTATTTCCCTCAGAATCTTCACCCATTCTCCAACAATAATCTATCTTCTGGCCAAACTACCTATTCACGCCCTCTATTAAGTCAAACCTACTCTCTCTAAAGTTGGCAGCAATGGGTTTTTATCCGCATTCATTGTAAGCAGCTTCCTAATAAACTTTCCTGTCACCCAAGTCCTTTAACAGTTTCCCTCCAAATTGGCGCTTCAGGAGCTAATCTACTCCTGCCTCCTACTCAAGTCTGCCTCCTCACACTTTCTGTATACTTCTCATTGCTCTACGGTCTTTACATCCAAAATGTGTCCATTTAGACCATTTTGAGCTCTGACAGGATTCCCCATTTGAGGTCTTTATAACACACCTGCTCTGCCTTCTGTGCTCACCACTATACAATATTTCCATTTCTCTGCCTCCAGTCTCTCTTTTCTTTCTTTATTCCATCATGACTTTTGGCCCAGGAATGCTGACTTATCCTTCCAGTTGATGTCTGTCATTCCTTAGCGTCTCCTTTCTGTCTGAGGGCAACTTTAATCTTGCTTTTCTGTACCTTTCTTCCTTTTCCCCCATATTTGTCCTAGAGAAAAACCTTATCTTCAGCACCCCTTCTGCCACATGTGTAGCATTTTCCTGGTAGGCACGTTCTCCCCATTTTTGGCACCCACTGCTCAACTTGCTTTCTTTCATCTGCCTTGATTCCCTGCACACTCTACGCATCCCTTCCTTCTCAGTTTGGTCCAGACCTGTGGGGATTGCTGCAGGTAGCCTGTGTTTCAGGCCCCTCCCTCCTACCCTCTTATCTTTCACCCCACTGACCACATCATTTCCTGTAACTATTATTCCAACAAAGCTTTCTGGAATCTCCTCCTAACCCCACTTATTTAGTCACAGTCTTCCCTCTAGTGGTTGAGGCCCGACAGCTCCCACCAGATCTCCCACTGCCATTTGCCACACTGCGTGTTCCGCGTCCCGGCCTAATTCATGCGGCTCGCTCCTCTCTTAGCTTCCAGCATCCATCTTTTCTCTAATTCTGTGTTTTGGTATTTCTTCTTCCTACAAGTTTCCTCAGTAGTTACCTCCCATTTTCAGTCAGTTCTCAGACAAGCCTCATTTCTGGGAACAGTCTTAATGTAGACCTGCAGGGCATTCCTCTCTTATTCCCTTGGTTATCTGCCTTGCTTCATTCATGAAGCTCTCATCTTGGTTACGGCAGTGGACTCAGTATTGTTCTCTTGCCATGGAAAGGCTCTCTCTCACCCCCTTCTCCTCATCACCCAGTGTTAGTCATCCTCTCTCACAACACTCAGCAATTGCTACCAGTGGCTTTTAGTGGAGTTCACCTTAGATTCCGTGTAACCTCTCACTGTATCAACCAAACCATTTAATTGAAAATTTGCCACAAAAGTTTCAGAAACATTTATCTCTATTAATACCATTCCTATTTGCTTCCTTAATCCATTTTTCCTTATCACGTATATATAAAGTGTCTACATAAAATTCAACCACTTAGCCCAGTCTGTGATCTACCATTATTCCTGTCTCTCCTTATTCCTCTTCCTCATTTGCCAGTCGCCTCCATGAACCAACCTGGGGTTCATATAATCTTCTATTACTCAACATCTATCCTGCCTCTCCATTTTTATTTGATCATGACCTTTGTTCATACTGTAATCCCATTCTCTCCTTTCAATTTTTCTTTTTTTAAATACCTCAACTGACGCATTCTAGGTTTGTGTTAATTTCCACTTCCTTCTTTCTTCTTCTTCCCCCTTCCTCCTGCAGAAAATCCTACCTTAATTTAAACAAGATCCTTCTTTCATCAACCCCCTATTGCACTGAAATACATTCTGTAGTTTTGATAGGTACAATCTTTCCTATATGGGGCAGTCCATCCCCATCATCTGTTTTCAGTATGCTAGAGTGAATTCATTTGCTCTCTGAATTCAGGCCTATTCATAGGATTCCTACCAGTGGCTTTAATTACCTCTAACATTTCAATCTCTTGACTGCCTCAGCTCACTAGAGCCTGCTGGAAAATATCTAGTCTCCTTCCTTTGAAATATAAGGTATTTCAGATTTGTTCCTAAACAAATTCTCTTCTCAGCACCTATGTATTAGCCTCTCTCTTACTGCTTCCAATTACACCACTGCCTTTCTAGCCTCTTTCCTTTAGCTCGTGTACCTTCCTCTGCTTGCCAAAGCTCTTTTGCATCTTTTGAGATCCAATTAAACTGTACATCCTTTCAAATTTTTCATGATTTTCCCAGGCTGTTAATCCTGCACTCCCACATAGCACTCTATTAAAACTTATATTAATAAGAACCTATGGTACTAAATTGTAATGTCACAGGTATATACAGGTAGATCTCTCACACACACTGTTATTCAACTCCTAGACAATCAGCTGTGGGGAAAAAGGTCATGTCTTAGTCATCTTTTTATCTAAGGATCTGGCATATTCATTTACACCTTTACATTATAAATGTATTGACATTTTCTACATTTTGGGATGGAGGGAGTTTAAAGTTAAGACTGAACAAATGAAAGTCTCACTACCCAACCTGTCATATACGGTCTTTATATCTGAGTCTGTTCTTTCCTGTCCTTGCCTATCCAAGTAACTTTCTAACTCCACAGTTTCATATATATATATATATATATATATATATATATATATATATATACACACACACACACATATGAAATTTTTTAAACCTATAAGCCTTTTCCAGACCATGGACTAGACCCTTATGTGCCTTTTCGTCATCCATGATTAATAAATCCCCTCCTTCAGACAGTTCAGAAAATCCTACCTCTTCATGAAGACTTCATTTTCCTTCATTTCTTCCACTGATTATCTCAAAACATGTAATTGCGCACTTGCTTTTCCATTGTACGACACTGACTTCACCAGTATTAGAACTTCATTCCTGACCTACTCACTAAAGGCTGAGAGTGGCATAAAGGAAGTTCATTCTGGTGACCTCTGAACCCACTTTAGGTCCACAATCTACAGATATAATACCTGTAAAGATATCGAGACTGTGATATACTTAGTATTAATTTAATGATCTGTGTGCTTTTTTACCATCCATATTTTATGCTTTGTTTGTCAGCTCCTAAAGTAGTGGTTCTTAACGTGTTGACAGGCATGGCAAAAAGCCCCTTAAAAAGGGTCTCCCCTGCTGCTTTCCTGATCTGTAGTCAGATGCTCTACCACTGAGCTATACCCCCTGCTTTCCTTATCTGAATATAAAAACAGAGTTTTGCCCATGTTGTCTTTTCTGTACTACTCTAACTCTCAGCAGGGAATAGATTTTAAAGTCCAGCCTACCGGCTTCTTTTGAGAACTACGACCCTAGAAAACAGCCTACATATGTGTCACTGATAATTCAGAACGCAGAGCCAAGGGCAGATGGTGCTTCCTAAGTTACTGATGGAAACCGTGTGCTTGCACTGCCCATTGACACAGGCTCGCCTGCTCTCTCTCCTCCAGCTGCAGGTACCTTCAGCTGCACCATGAAATTTACCGTCCGGGACTGCGACCCTGACACGGGGGTTCCAGCTGAGGAGGGGTATGATGATGAGTACGTGGTGAGTCTCCCCTGCAGAGAGACTCACTTTGACCCCTTGCACCACTGAGTGACTTCTGTCTAGAGAGAACATTTTCATCTGACATGAACTTATGGGATTGTATTCGTCTCAAACACACTACAGCCGAGGAGGACCTGGGCTAATCCTCCTCTGTCGTGGGAGTGCATCATGCCAAAGAGAATTGGGATTTACCACTTCATTACTGATTAAAGCAAAACTCACCCTTTTTAATGTTTCTATAATAGGGATAATTAAGAGATGAAAATAATTACATGATTTTCATTGAGATCAGTTTTATTTAAAGTATTGGGGGTAGGGGTTTTTTGTTATTGTTCAGCAGCTTTTACTTTGCTTATAATGTAGCCACATCATGGACTGAAAAGCCTTCACAGAATGCAGGGAAAAGTTTTAGAAATATCTACCTGTTCGTGAACGCAAAGCTCAGAAGGCCCTGTACGGCTTGAACTCTGCAGTTACGTGAGGCAATGTGACTGCTTTGTACCTATGCCAGGGCTACAGACGTTGATCTGAATATGGCTCTTGCCAGATGACCTGTTTTCTTGCTTTCCTTTGCTAGGGCCTACCTTGTTAGACTTATCGAGACTACAGAATTTCAAACTAGCTTGGTAGTAGAGTTTTTCCTAGGCTCCTGCAAAGGCTATAACACAGGATGATAAAACCAAATGAAACTAGTCTCTTCTACCTTTGTACTGAACTGAGAGGACTCATTTTCTGACCCCTGTTTGTTAACCCACTAGCTAGAAGATCTTGAAGTGACTGTGTCTGACCACATTCAGAAGGTAACGAAGCCTAACTTTGCTGCTGCCTGGGAAGAGGTAGGCGACACCTTTGAGAAAGAGGAGACCTTTGCCCTCAGTTCTACCAAAACTCTTGAAGGTGAGAACAATTTTGCTATCAGTATATTGCCTGATAGCAGTCTAACGCCTAATAGGCATATTTGTTATTCCAAAAGGACTCCCTTTTCTATAAAAACTCCGTAAACTATTTCACTTTAAAAGGCCGTCTTCATCATCTAACAGTCAGCCCATTTCCAGTCCAGTAGCCTCCCTCCACACACCACCACCAACCCCGTGCACCCCCAACTCCCAGCACAAACTAGTGCAGAGGCAGATCCCTCCGCTGACCTTTTCTCATACGGTTGCATCAATCTTCTCAACACAGAAGCTGTCAACAACATCATCACATTTCTGGGCATGCAGCCATGTGAGAGGTCAGACAAAGTACCTGAGAACAAGAATTCCCATTCCCTCTATCTGGCAGGTAAGAAACTTTCACCAGATTTCTCCTTTATTTTGTTGCAAAATTTGATAGGAAGGGATGTGCATGGGCATCTCATGCCCTGCTACTGTCCCATTATCCCATTATATGAGTTACAACTTGAAGCCCCATCAAAATAATTTGTTTTAGCTGTTTACTTTGCATGCTATTCTTAGACGGTTCTTTTAAGATGTATATTTGGCCCAAGACACTTAAATCTCTTCTACAGATACCAGTGCTCCCCGCTTAAGTACTCCATATCAATATTACTGAATACCTTCTATGTACCTGGTATTATGGGAATATAAAAGATTATTTATAATTTGTATGTAGGATTCAATTCCCACCCTAAGCACAAATCTCTAGAAAAGCTAAACTAAAATAATAGAAAGGAAATGCAGGCAGAGCATGATAAATTTCATTATTCAGAGCTTGTTTTGAGTTCTTAACATGGTTTTCCTCACAGGTGTATACAGAGGTGGCTATGATTTATTGGTGAGGTCCAGGCTGGCCTTAGCAGACGGGGTGACCATGCAGGTGACTGTCAGAAGCAAAGAGGGAACACCTGTAGATGTTATCTTGGCTTCTGTTGGATAAGTTTTTACTGGGTGAGATGAAGTTGATGTACCCTTCACTGTCAGTGGGCTGTCAGGCTATTGGCATGAATTTCCCAGAATCATACTTTCAAAAATGAATTACTTCAGAAAAGCAAATTAAATGTTTGGCCCTGAGCCAGCAGATCAAGCAGATGTCTGTCCTTGTGCATGTCTTTTTGTTGTTGTTCCTTTTCTTTTTATTACACTTGGTCAGCTTTGGTATGGTAGTACAGCTTTGGGTGATCTTGAAAATCAAATACTATCCTATGCCCCAGCTGCTTAACTTCATTAAATTCTTTAATTCACTGTGTATCTGAAAGCTCCTGGCAATGTTGGAAAGCTTTTATCCCAGAGGGGTGGTGGGGGAGCGGGAGCCAGAGTCCACTTTTGTCAAAATTCATTTTTATTAATAGAAAATAAACACTTATTCCAGTTGTTATACTTGAAGTTGCTAATAAAAAAAAGAATTTAAAATCACCACTTAATAATCCTGTTTTAACTAAGACAATGAAACTGTGGCTTAAAAAAAAAAAGTATTCAGCACCATTTGCTCACAGAACTTTCAGACTTTGTTCTTAAAGTTTCTGGAACTTTCCCATCTGTAAAGTACAGGAATTGCTGAGCTACATGAGGAACCCTCTCTGGGACAACCAACGAGAAGTTAAGCAGTCAGTATATATTCAGCCTGGTAACTTGGACTGTGCAACGATCCCCTCCTCTCCACTCTGGCTCAGGAGGGACATGCTTCTAAGCACTGAGGTATGACGAGTCCGACTGTTATTAGCTGGAAAGACCAGTTCTAACAGCAAATAACAGTAAATCTCTGGCACAGAGACTACTGTCCTTAATGTTCTGTGATTTTAGGAAATTCTGTAAATAGCTTGGCTTTAGTTCAGTTTACTCAGAAATGAAACATGTTTAATAAGGTTAAACTACTCTGCTAGAGTAAGTGTCTGCTGGTTTAGTGTCCTTATAAAATACATACATAATACGTGTAGATTAATCATAGTCTTAAAGTATACTTAGAATACTGCATTATTGAAACCAAAGTCTAACAAAATGACTACAGTTAGAAGCAGCTAATGAAACTAAATCCAAAGTTATGACAAGGGAGACTCATTTTCGAAGCTGTGTCACTTAAGAGAATTAAAGCCATTCAAGGCGAGGTGAAGGTGGCACCTTTAGATAATTCCAGTCAGGGCCAGAAATTAGCATTTCTAAATATTTCAGAAAAGTCCATAGAAGTGTTTCAAAGACTTTTATGCAAAAGAATGTCTGTCTATCTTTCTGCATCAGTGAGTAGTAGTGCCCATCAGAATTTCCTAATAACACAAAGACAAAGGCAAGTCCATACACTTGATCAGATGTCAAAGGAATGGGAGGTGGACTACTAGGTCACCCTTAGAGCTTCTGCTGGCTTTTTACTATATGCTGTTCACCAGTGTGAGTCAGGTGGACTTTTGTGAGAGAATAGTGTTTGGTGGCCAGGACCTCTTTTGGGCGTTTCTTGCTAAGTGGAATACACAACAGATAAGGGAATAGGGGAGGTAATACAGGGAAGCTACTCTTTCCAGCTCAGAAGGAGTTGATGAAGCCCATATATGCATTCAAGAAGCCCATGGGATCCTCTAGCTGTGGATAGTGGCTAATGTGGTCATCCAGAATCGACACTGTGGACCGCGGCAGCGTTTTCCTAGTGGAAGAGAACAGCATGTAGGTGAACTTGAGGCTGGAGGGAGGGGGAGGGATGTAAGCCAGTGGGCAGCCCTAGTAAACGCCCCTGTGGACATACCACACTGGAAGGAACCAACAAAGAGCTTATTCACCTTCTACTTTGGAATTATATCTATCTATCTTAGGCAGATAAACTTGCCAATTCCATTTATGATGTATACAGACTAGTTTTTAAATGCTCATATTCCAACAGACAACAACGTGAAAATATAACACATATACAACACATGTCAGAGCAGGATGACTTCCAGCTCCTTGGTGAAGTGGGCCATTCAGCAATTCACTGTCCAAGTAAAGATAACAAAGACCTTGCTTAACCTGAGGAGATGAGAGAGGGTATTTTTGTTTAAAATTAAATGTAAGCTATTTACTACTGGGTTGTTTCTACTAGGCCATGTGAAGGTATGGAACATTTTTATGTGACATAATCAAGCTCTCATATTCCGACACCTTCCAAATAAATACCTAGAGAGAAGAACAACCTGCGAAGGCACTTTCCCACAGTTCATTCTCCCCCATGCAGTCTCCTCAGCTGAGGCCAATGAGTTGGCTTTACAATCAGACTAAAGCAAATGTTTCTTAAAATATATCCACTTCCGTTCCTTGGTTCACGTGAGAGCTGTTTCTTACCTGTACATCTCAGAACATGTAGTAACCATGATAGTGAAAACAGACTGTATAAACCAAGAGAATGTATAACTGAATTTCTTGATCTTTACATTATGTGAGAGTAAGATTCCCCATTTCATCCTCTATTATGTGTTTCCTAGATGAACAGCCAGTGAGGGCAGAGACAGAGGCTAGACTGCCTCAACAGACAATCCTGTTCACCACTGTCAGGATGAGGTACTAAGAAAACAAAGACCCCTGAGGGAGACTCACCTGTACAGCTCCAAAAACTCTGGATAGGGATTCACTGGATCCAGTGGCCCATAGATAAAATGAACTAGGAAAGGGAAGAGGAATGAATTATTAACACCTCTCACATCCATTTTCCTATTCCCACTGTAAAATTAACTACCCCTCAAAAAAAATTTTTTTTCTTTAAATAATTTTTTTTTATCATAGAAAACCTAGCTTCTTTCAATAAGTAGGTTACAAGGAACATATGGGAATAAGCCTAAAAATCAGTTCAGGGGCTTCCATGGTGGTGCAGTGGTTGAGAGTCCGCCTGCCGATGCAGGGGACGCGGGTTCATGCCCCGGTCCGGGAAGATCCCACATGCTGCGGAGCGGCTGGGCTCATGAGCCGTGGCTGCTGAGCCTGCGCGTCCAGAGCCTGCGCTCCGCAACGGGAGAGGCCACAGCGGTGAGAGGCCTGCGTACCGCAAAAAAAAAAAAAAAAAAAAAAAAAAAAAAAAATCAGTTCATTTGAGACCTTTTCTCCTGTAAACAACCATTCAGTCCCTTCATCTCTTCTGTGCCCTGGACCAAAAGGAATAAGCCCCACTTCCAACATTCCATTTTTATAATTCCAGAAGACTGTCATTCCTTTTTTTTTTTTTTTTAATTTTTTTTTTTTGCGGTACGCGGGCCTCTCACTGTTGTGGCCTCTCCTGTTGTGTAGCACAGGCTACGGACGCACAGGCTCAGCGGCCATGGATCACGGGCCCAGCCGCTCTGCGGCATGCAGGATCCGCCCGG
>NC_041218.1:22515944-22521560 GCF_002837175.3 Physeter macrocephalus
TGAACCCGTGTCCCCTGCATCGGCAGGCGGACTCTCAACCACTGCGCCACCAGGGAAGCCCAGACTGTCATTCTTTAAGTCTCTCTCTCCAGTTATAATTAACCCTTGACATTTGAAATCAACCAATGATACCCTGAGCACTAATTACTCTGTGTGAGATAGTGCACTGAATTTCTTTTTTAAGTCCATAAGAATGAAGAGACAAATAAGCAGAGACCACCTATAGCCTCTTTATTAGTAATCTAAACAGCCTGCTGTCCCAGCAATTCAGCATTGAATGTGGCAGCCACTGAAAATGCACAGCACAGAAACTGGTCTAACTCTCACTCCTGACAGAGACAGCAACTCCCTTTGCAACAGGATCTCAATGTTTTATATACTTCTCTACAATACATGTCACTGGCTGCCAGATTAAATAAAGGATGGCCAGTTACATCTGAACTTCAGATAATTTTTTTTTTTAGTATATCTCAGATACTGCATAGCATATACTTATCCTAAATAGGTGTTTGTTGTTTATCTGCTGGGTATCTTGTATCTTTGTTTGCTAAATCCAGCAATTATTTAACCCATAGTCCCTCAGTTTTCCTATCAAGAGGTAATATAGAGGGACTTACCTGGTGGCGCAGTGGTTAAGAATCCGCCTGCCAATGCAGGGGACACGGGTTGGAGCCCTGGTGCAGGAAGATCCCACATGCTGCAGAGCAACTAAGCCCGTGCGCCACTACTGAGCCTGCGCTCTACAGCCCGCAAGCCACAACTACTGAGCCCTTGTGCCACAACTACTGAAGCCCGCATGCCTAAAGCCCGTGCTCTGCAACAACAGAAGCCACGGCAGTGAGAAGCCCGTGCGCTGCAACTAAGATCCAATGCAGCCCAAGATAAATTTTATTTAAAAAAAGAAAAAAGAGGCAATATAGAAATACTCACTGGGAATAGATACAGAGGCAAGAGCTCCCACCCAGCGTCTTCTAAACTTCTTCCTTTGATTGATGTACTGCAAGAGACTACAGGACAGATAAGTCAGCAAGAGTAAAACAAGAAACTTTTTTTTGTTATGGGGATGCAAAGGCCTGGCAGGAACCACAAGGAACACAACCTACTGAACACGATCAATATGTTTTCTTAATTACAAAGCAACTTGGCATTCCTGGGAATGGCCCACTTAATTTACCCGTTTCTGTTAACCTCTAGAGTTAACCACCATGTAGCTATGGCAGTGATCATGCCTACTATCGATGTTAGAATTAATGGTTCTTTGTGTTTATTAAGCAGGGAATGAAATCTAGGAAGGCTAGAAGTTACTTTGGATTACATGTGACTAACGTCTGGGTCTAGAGTTCTGATTTTGGCTCCACCACTGACAAGCTCTGTGACTCAAAAGTTGTTGGTAACACACACATCTTTCCTCATCTTTAAGAGACTGAACTATATGATCTCTAAATTGGCATCTACTTCTAAAATTCTCAGTGTAGAAGTTCATGAGCACAAAACTACAACCTCTGCATTTCATCTGACCACAGATAAAATGGAGGCAGAGTCCTCATCCTACAGTGTAAGATGTCATAGCTACATTTTAGAACTCAAACTCATGTATTCTAATTATTCTGCCTGCCAACTCCAGGACAGTTATTTTTGTGAACTTCAAATATCACCTCTTAGAAATGGTATTTAGTTTCTTGAAAGCACAAGGGAATTTTACAAGAGGGCTTTGTTTTTCAGTTTTTTATATTAAAATGAATCGTCAAGGGTCCCATGCGGGTTAGGGAGGAATGGCTCCCTCGACCTCACAGTTCCCAGCAGAGCCACCAGTTAACACACTGGAAGCTACACTGAACCAGCTGGCAAAGAGACAGGGCCTTACCCCAAGTAGTTCTGGATACACTATCTCTAGGTGCCTCTGTGAAAGTGGCTACATTCACGTTTGAACCAAGGCATGGGGATTCTTTGTACAAGACAGAGAAACCTCCCTTCTCAGTCCCTGTTGCTATAGAAAAGATATGAAGAAAAGGAAACAATCTGTACTTTGAGAGAGGCATTAGGCACCTTTCAGAATTATGATTAGACATTTTGAAACATTTACTATTGACAAAAAGTCCAAAGACGATTTGCCGGTCAGTCAGTTACAGACTAAATTAGCATTAGAATTTGCAGCTGTTTATCCAAACTTATGGTGCCAAATGGCTTAGACTCAGAGCTCACTCTATTCTCAATTTCTTTCTTCTTAGAAAGTGCAGAGCATGACTTTTTGGTTTGCCTCATAGGTCATAACCACTCTTCTTGTGGTTATGAAAGCAAGGAACAGAACACACAATCCCACATCTTTCCCCGCTTCCCAAAAAAAGTGTCTCTGGAAACCAAAGCAAAGGGTTCTTACCTGTCAATAACCAAGTTCCCGTCATTGTTGCGTATCCCTGCCCACATGTCCCACAGTTCACTCTCAGAGGGTCGGGTGTATGGCCCAAAGACCGGGGTGAGACTGAACGAGTCCAAAAAAGGAGAAAGGTAAGTGTGAGAAGAACTCAGTACATCAAGTATGACTGGAACCTCAGGTCATGTATGTCTGACCCTTGACTGGTTTATGAATTCCTTCTACTACTTGCCTGGCAAGTGGTCAACACCTTTACTTTAAAGGGTCAAACCCTAGGATTTGGCCCAGAACTTTAATGGCAGCAACTTTTCACTACATTGTTCCCATGCTGAAGTGAATCAATCTTTGACAATGACTTACCCTCGAGAGAATACGAAGAAGTTCATCAGTCGCGTGAGGATGGGTGACAGCATGCCTCCATCTTTGAGAAGCTATAGGTGTAAAAGTAAAAATCAAGAGTCCAAAGAAAGAAAACAACTATCCAGGATAAAAGGTTTTATACTAGGAACTAAAAAAGGACTTTAGCCAAACCTACTGGCTTTTAATTTTATTTATTTATGGCTGTGTTAGGTCTTCATTTCTGTGCAACGGCTTTCTCTAGTTGCGGCAAGTGGGGCCTACTCTTCCATCGCGGTGTGCGGGCCTCTCACTATCGCGGCCTCTCTTGTTGCGGAGCACAGGCTCCAGACGCGCAGGCTCAGTAATTGTGGCTCACGGGCCTAGATGCTCCGTGGCATGTGGGATCCTCCCAGACCAGGGCTCGAACCCGTGTCCCCTGCATTGGCAGGCAGATTCTCAACCACTGTGCCACCAGAGAAGCCCTCTACTGGCTTTTAGTTTCTTGTTTTGCTTACCCACATTCTTCTCCCATAGAAAACAAACCTATTTCTAATTCCCTTTAAGATTACATTCTACACTTCCCTAAATCCCGAAGACTTTTAACTGATATATTCAACTTTAGACTAGGATCCTAGTTTGTTCAAACATCATGCTAATGACACAACTCTTCAGACAGCTGTACTTCCCCAAATATCTGTTGCTCTCCTTCTCAGAAATAAGCCTTTATTTATCTAGGGGTCACTTCTACTGCTTTATTTTTCCTTTATTAAGGAAAAAATTAACTTCATTAACATGAGTTCATGATGAAACAGATTTTAACTACAGCCCATGAGAGCAGGTATGGCCGTTATAAAGATACTAGCATTATTTATATCAGCATAAACCTTAAAAACTAAAGATCTAATCAGTGGAGTAACCAACCTTTTGGAGAAGGAGAGGACGGTGAGTCTCAGGAAATATACCTGTAGGAGAAGAGACTTAGGGTAGTTTTTTACCAACAATCTTAGGCCAAACATAGGCCCATTATTGGAGACAGTTCATCCTATTAGTCACCTTGAGGGCTTTTACTGCCAAAAACCAAACTACAAATAAAAACTTAGTACTGTCATTTATTCTCTCTCCAGGGAATTCTGTGTTTACCAGGTCAAATTCTATCCCACGGGGATCACTTTCCCCACTGTAGAGAGAAGGGAAAAATACGTCATGGTCATCCACACTGCTGACGACGACTAGCCTCTGGCTCCCCTTAGCGTTTCCACCCGTTCCTCAGAACACATAATGTTGTTAACTATTCGGGCTGCAAAGGAAACCAGAGATTTTTCAGAAGTGTAGATCCTTCAAAAAACCTAGAGCTTTTCCATTTCCATTCTTTTCCAGAGTCAGTGGGAGAAAGCCATAAGCATAACTGATAAAGGGACAAACAGACACCTCTCCCAAGCTGCCCTTAAGGTCTTCTAAGGTATTCAGGGGACACCTGGATATTCATGGATTTACAAGCCAGGCTCAATGGCAGGCAAAGAACAAGAAACATCTCCGAAAGGTCTAATCAAGGGCTCACTAATTTCCAACTGAAACTTGGCACTGCTGTGAATTGAGAGTTTATGACACAAACCACAGTAGTATTAGAAGCACCTGTGGCTTCATCTCAAATGTCTGCAGAACCCACTGAAGTTGTTGCAGAGATTGCAAAATATCATCTGCACTCCCCACTACTTCTAATCACAGTTATTACCAGACACACCACAAGATCTTGCTGGAAAATGCATTAAATACATTTTTAAAAGCACATCTTACTATAACACAGCTTTTTATTAAGATGTCAAGATAATCAGTTTCCTTTGTAATCTTACTTTATTTTCTATATTTAAAAACATTATTCTGAGAAAGTGTCAGTAAATCTCATCAGACCACAAAGCGGTTCATGGCACGAAAGAGGTAAAAATCCACTACTTTGCTTGGGTCTGTTTGCAGTACCATCAGATTACCATTTAGACGTCACTGCTGTATCTAAATGTGGCCCTCTAGGGTACACCTCACTTTCCACCCTCCTCCAAGGCAGTTACCTCCATTCGACAGACAGAGACTCTTGATGGTAAGCCGACCAGATCGATTCTGCTTGAACCTAGAGACGGGGAGGGAAACACATAGCTTACTGAGCAGCTGAAGACAAACTCCCAAGAGGGAAAAGAGCCAGAAAGAACCCAGAACAATGTACTTCTCTCATCTTAAACGAGTGAAACCTGTGAATTGTACACAAGTCATGGCTTCACTGACCTATAGAGCAGCTCCTGAGCAACGATATCGCCATAGTCGTGAGACAACAGGTTGATCCTACGGTTCTGGAGCCCCAGATGCCGCAAAAGAGCCTCCACGATGCTGGCCTGCTCGAATATGGAATAGTGATGTGGTCTCTAGGGAAAGGAGAGCCCAGATACACAGGATGAAGTCAAGGGTGCAGGTGTGTCTGCCAGCCTGATCCCTCCATCCTTGCCTACCCCCATCCCACAACACTGCCCCATCTAGATGCTGCTTACCGGTTTGTCACTGAAGCCAAAGCCTAGGAAATCAAGGGCAATCACTCGATGAAACCTGAGGGTCAGACCTTCCCAAATCTACAAGAAGGAAAGGGATGGTTTGGTCTTTCTAATCCTGCTCTTCCTCTTCTCCAACCGACAGCAGCAAAGGAGTTTCATCCCTATCTCAGCTTAATAAACAGA
Organism: Physeter macrocephalus; assembly: GCF_002837175.3. NCBI lineage: Eukaryota > Metazoa > Chordata > Mammalia > Artiodactyla > Physeteridae > Physeter > Physeter macrocephalus. Next base: position 22,521,372 of record NC_041218.1, read on the forward strand.
CTTTGATAAAGGGAAAATCTCATGAAACCACCACAGGCTCACAAATGATCCTCCTGTTAAGTGCTTTATTCCTTATAATTAATCTCCATTGAGGGAGGAACTCCAGCACTATTTTTTTTTTTTTTTTTTTTTTTTTTGCGGTACGCGGGCCTCTCACTGTTGTGGCCTCTCCCCTTGTGGGGCACAGGG
>NC_041218.1:22521661-22550696 GCF_002837175.3 Physeter macrocephalus
AGGCAGGCGGACTCTCAACCACTGCGCCACCAGGGAAGCCGTCCAACATTTTTTAACTTGGCAATGATCCCTCCCAGATTGCCAAAGACTTTTTTACTCCCTTACAGTAAATGAGCAACAGTTCTACATTTAATCCTATTTTATTAAGCAACTCAAATATGCAAGTCTTCCAGTGCTGACAACAAAATCCTCGATTTTGGATTTTTAAAGGCATAGTAGGACCCAGAAGTCTGATTTCCTTACCTTGTACCAGTCATAGCTGGACGTTGGAAAGCCGTGTAAAAGCACAACTATCTCTGGACTTCCAACCACACCCACAGAGTCTTGGTAGAAGATACGCAGTCCCTTGTAGGTAAAAAATTTGCCTGATGACTTCCATGAGTGAAGAGCAGGGGAAAGCTGGGTGGGGCGGGATGTGCAGGTAGGCCACAAGCAGGGGCACAGCCAACAGCCCCACCTGGACCCACCACTCCCTCATCCTGATTCAGGTAAGACCTGGGCTACAAGACTCCATGTTTGGGTACCCAGTTGCACATGCCTGTTGGAAGATTTTTAATCACAGTTTCAATTTCAGTGCTTATGATTGGTCTGTTCATATTTTCTATTTCTTCCTGGTTCAGTCTCGGCAGGTTGTGCATTTCTAAGAATTTGTCCATTTCTTCCAGGATGTCCATTTTATTGGCATAGAGTTGCTTATAGTCATCTCTCTTGATCCTTTGTATTTCTGCAGTGTCCGTTGTTACTTCTCCTTTTTCATTTGTAATTCTATTGATTTGAGTCTTCTCCCTTTTTTTCTTGATGAGTTATTAAGCAACTCAAATATGCAAGTCTTCCAGTGCTGACAACAAAATCCTCGATTTTGGATTTTTAAAGGCATAGTAGGACCCAGAAGTCTGATTTCCTTACCTTGTACCAGTCATAGCTGGACGTTGGAAAGCCGTGTAAAAGCACAACTATCTCTGGACTTCCAACCACACCCACAGAGTCTGGGAAGAGGAGAGAGATCAGTTAGGCCGACGACCTAAGAAAATAACCTTGAAGAATATGAAAAATCTAAATAATCTGGTATAAAGGACAAGAAACCCTGACCAAATTAATGAAATTAAAATAATAGATTTCTTTTAAAATGCAAGCTTATTGCTTTACGTAAGAATAGGCATTTGATATCTGTTTTCTTTTATTCTGTATATTTAAAAATTGTAAATATAGCCAATATTTTATAATAACTTTAAATGGAGTATAATCTATTAAAATATTGAATCACTAATGTTCTACACCTGAACTAATATAATATTGTAAATCAACTATACTTCAATTTTTTAAAAACATAAATAGCTCACTTTATATGAAAATACTTCACGACAGACTGCTTACTTTCACCTAGATTTTTAAGAAGTATTTCCTCATTTCTCCCTTTATTCTGTATCATTAATATATAAATTGCTTTTCCACAGTAAAAAGTAAAGCTTCACAGTTAAAAGTATATAGTCACAACTTAGTAACTACAAGTTCTTTGTACCTTATTATTAATGGCCTCACAAAAATTCCCTTCCTCAACCCAGTGAGTACCTCAGTTTATACCATTTGTCCAACAATTTTATTTCCTGCAGAGGAGACTCAACTGAATATTAAAAGCATAATGCTCAACTATTGCAAAATTCTAGCAACTAAAAAAAAGGCTAATCAACATAAACATGAACATTTTTAATGTATAAACATCTTTTAAATTAGCCAAATATTTAAACAGTTAAGTAGCCTTGCTAATAAAAAATATTAGATTAAAACTGATAGATTCATATACTGCCACTGGCATGAGAATTTGATAATAAGGTTTACAAAAATAATTTAGTTAGAAGCAATGAAAAATTTTATATACTTTAGCCTAGGAGTCTTATTCTTGAGACTCCATGCAAGTAAATCATTTCATTTACACGTAGTACTATTTGAAAAAATACGGAAAAAATTAACACATACGTGGAGATTTCCCTTTAACATTATTTAAAACATTGGAAAACTAGAAACAACCTAAGTGACCAACATAAAGAAAATTATATACTTACTTTTAGTTGAATATAGCGAATGAGAGGAGGTCAGGAGCAATAATGAAAAACGGTTTATGACAAACATTTTTCGTTATTGCTCTTGACCCCCGCCCAAAAGAAATCTTTTCCAATCTTGTTTCTCATTCCCTTTACCTATAAAATGAGGTGAACAGCACCTACCTCCAAGTACTGTTGTAAAGATTAAACGAAATTATGAAGGTTGACAACATAATTCAATGCCTAGCATAAGGTAATTAATTGGTAAGTAGCAGTCATAATAATTATTAGCAAATTAACTTAGACAAAGGTATAAGACTTAAATCACAGTTATACATATAACAAATAATCTTTATAGAAACAATAAAATGAAATCAGGGATGGGGGGAACAGAACCAATGGCAGCTGTATCTATGGATGCTGTTTATATTATCTGGCACTAGGGGCGCTCACAAAAGAAAGCCAGTACTATCTATCACTGCAAATCAGGCTACAAAGTAAATTATACTGGTCACATATACACTACCAAACGTAAAATAGATAGCTAGTGGGAAGCAGCCGCATAGCACAGGGAGATCAGCTCGGTGCTTTGTGACCACCTAGAGGGGTGGGATAGAGACCCAAGAGGGAGGACATATGGGGATATACGTATATGTATAGCTGATTCACTTGTTATAAAGCAGAAACTAACACACCACTGTAAAGCAATTATACTCCAATAAAGATGTTAAAAAAAAAAGTCAAAATCAGAAAAAAATAAATAAATAAATTATACTAACAAGTCAGTCTATGGACAATGGAATCTCCATTCCACCACCCTCACCCTCCCAGCAATTTTCTTTGAGTTTCCCCGCTATCAAGTTAATGAGGGGAATTAGTCCATTCCTTCACATGGACACTACACAGAAAAAGAGGGTTTTCCCCTCCATCACTGAGGGGCAACAGAGACCAATGGACACAAAATAAGTACCTCAGAGGGACCCATGGGACCTCTACATGCAGAGTGTTTCAAGAGCCCTGTTCTTACCTTGGTAGAAGATACGCAGTCCCTTGTAGGTAAAAAATTTGCCTGATGACTTCCATGAGTGAAGAGCAGGGGAAAGCTGGGGGGGCGGGATGTGCAGATAGGCCGCAAGCAGGGGCACAGCCAACAGCCCCACCTGGACCCACCACTCCCTCATCCTGTAGGAAAATCAGAAACCCGGGGTAAGCAGTTGGGTGACGTTGTACACGATTCTAACACAAGCCCCAAACTGGTAAAACAGGGTGAGGAATTTCTGTACCATGTGGGACTACCTTGTCCTCCATGTCATTCAGGGCAGAAAATTTACCAAGAATGTAAGTGTACTCTGCCTGCTATGGCAATCACCATATATGCTCATCATTCTGATTTTAAGGAAAAAATATACTATTTTCATATGTAATCTTCCCCCTCAACTTCATCCCACTTTAACCCCACAGCCCCTCCCCTTGTGCTCTTCCCAAGACCTGCTGTAGAGGTTTTATATAAAGTAAAAGGAAGATAAATTACTTAAGTAACTTCATTGTCTTCTATCAAGGCTTTCTGGGGGGAGGGAGGGTTCCCTTCATATTTACTTTAAAAGCTCTACCATCTACCCACCAGCCCCGCACCGGTAAAATGTTTTACATGTGTGTATATATATATATATATTTTTTTTTTTAAACTAATGTTTGTTTTAAAATATATATATAGGAACATCACATGTCCTAAAGCAGAGAGCTGCTCTTGATTTTCTAATATTTATCGACACTCTGACTCCAGTGAAGCCCAGTTTGCTACTACTATCTGGATTTGTGCTGAGAAACTGCTCAGGGTAAAGAGTCTGTGAAAGTAAGAAGATAGGTGCCCTGTATATTCCAACGTAAGCAGCTTTGTCATGACCCTGAATATCTAATCTCTTGAGAGGTCAGGGCAGCAGATTATATTTCTGCTTTTCTTAGCAGACTCTTGAGGAAGCTCCCCCATTTATTTAATTACTTAGGATGCCCCTTCCTTCCCATTCCCCCCCAAAAAAGGGGGCAGAGCATCTGAGAATTGATTTTGTTTTGGGGAGGAAAGCACTGATTTGCACACCCAACTTTCCCATGCTCAGGACTTCGAAGGTCTAGATCAATTCATCCACGATGACAAGAAGTGCTAAGCAGGAGTTAGAAACAGTTCCCTCTGTTTCTAGCTTATGACTCCTGATGGCCACCAGGGAAAGAACCATCAGTAGAATGGAAATTCTCTTAAAAATAGCCAGAATGGAAATACCTTCTAAAACTAAAATAAGAATTGCCAAGAACACAGAACTATAAGTAAGGGGAATTAATTGTGAAAGCCCTGGTGGAAATGTCTTTGTGTCTGTACCCTTCTACCATATTACCTGTAATCTGGCCACAATCTCTAACAAACTAATCCAACTCACAAGATATTTATTTATTTTAGAGTTTTTTTCAAAAAATAAGAGCCTGTAGTTTCACATCCACAGAGAATCTCAGCTCCTTTGCCTATTTTTAAGGTGTCACCAGGGCCGTCTTTTTTTTCTTCCCCCCCTCTGAAGTGCATATCCGTAAAACAGACCCAGTGATTTGGTTCTACCTTCCAAGGTAGAAAGATTAAGAAATGATTAGAAAAAGTGCCCGGAACATGACCATTATATCACAATATCCACCCCCCACAGTAGTAGTAGGCTACATCCCATTATCTCCTGAAAAGGTGAGATGACACAAAGTATCAGGTTTAGATGATCATTTCTAAGCGCTACCTGTCCTGGACTTAAGGTTATACATTTTCACCTGCGCATTTCATCACTCCTGATCCCCATACTTCTCATCTCATTCATTGACGGGTTCCAGCAGCCGAGTATCTGCAGTGACTCAGCAGAGAGCCGGGGAGGGGATACGAGAGGAGCCGAGCAGGAGAGGCTCCCCCGCCCCGCCGCCGCCCACCGTGCGGGGCGGTGAGGGGAAGGACAGACACTCTCCGCTCGGGACACCCTCACCCCGCACCTCTTCCTTCTCTTTTACGCTAAGAAAGCGAAGAGGCAACCCCTCAGAAAGCCGCTTGCTGTCTTAATTATTTCAGTAAAAATGCCCCCAACAACATTTTAGGATTTTTAGTACGTAGCAATCAGGCAGTCAGTAGGCAAAATAGATTAAACATTTTTTGACCCAAATCTCCATTCTTTTATGAGCCAAGAATCAAGAGTACAAATTCAGCAAACCCCACTAGCAAACCTTCCAGAAATTAATGAACCTTTCCGAGCCTTTATTTCTTCATCTTGTAAACAGGAAAAATACACACATTTAATACCACCAAACCTGCCCACTTCACAGCATCGCGGTGAGACTATGAACTATTTTGTAAACCAATGCACATAATTCATGTGTAATATTATGAGTTTGGTCACATCATTCTCACTTGGCTTCCTGTTACTGAAATCTCAAAAATACTTAACGCCTCGGTGATAAGACACTGCCAGTTCTAGTCACACCTATGCGGTAACTCACGCCACGGCGACACCAGGGTCTTCAAATCCTAAATCACCGCAGGGCAATACCGGGGTCTCGAAATTCTAAATCGCGCCAGGGCGATGCAGGGGTCTAGAAACCCTAAATCGTGTCAGGGTGATATTCGGATGTTAAAATCCTAATTCACGCCAAGGCAAAACCCAGGTCTAGAAACTCTAAACCGCGCCAAGGCAATGCTGGGGTATAAAAACCCTAATCGCGCCAAGGCGTTACTGGGGTCTAAAAATCTTAAGTCGCGTCAAAGTGAAACCCGGGTCTAGAAACACTAATTCACACCTAGGGGGTACTGGGATCTAAAAATCCTCAATCGCGCAAGGGTGACACCAGGATCTAAAAACCGTCAATCGCACCAAGGCGATGCCGGGGTCTAAAAATCCTCGATCATGCCAGGGTGATGCCGAGGTCTAAAAATTGTAAACCATATCAGAGTAACACCAGGGTCTAAAAATCCTAAGTCACTCCAGGGCGCTACCAGGGTCTAGAAATTCTAAACCGCACAGGGTGACGCCAGGGTCTAGAAATTCTAAGTTGCATCAGAGAGATACCAGGATCTAGAAATCCTAAATCAGGGATATCAAGCGTTCTGAACATTCTACTGTGTGCAGGCAAGACATCCCCTTCCAAGCAGGTAGAACGGGCTCAGAGGACAGGAATGCATGCCCCCCACCCTCCGGAGATTTTCCCTCCACTGCGGGAGTCGCGCTCTGGCAGCCCCAGCTCGGACGGGCAAAGTCCCACCCGCTAGCCCGCACCCCATTTGGGGACGACGGCTCCAAGCCAGTCACACACGCCCCCCCCCCCGCGCCCACCACGCACCCACCTGCGGAGGCGATCTCGGCGCACCATGGTGGCGTCTTATCCCATGCCGCCTGCACACCGGCCCTGAGCAAAGGGCGCGCCGCAGCGCCCGCAGCGGTGCAGGGTTGGCCGGCAGCCGGGCGCAGCCCACAGCCCGCGAGGGCGGCGCGGCTGCGGCAAGCAGCGAGCGGCCACCGGGGCGTGCGCTGCGGCAATGCGCAAGGCGCGGTTGCCGCAGAGGAGGCGCCGCCCGCCGTGATGCGCCAGGATGTGCTGGTGGCCGTGGCAGCGCAGAGTGGGCACCGACTTTTAGAGCCCACCCGCGCCCCGCCCCTGGCCCGCCCACCGCGCCGCAGTGCCCCTCCCGCCGAAGCCACCCCTTTCCCCGCAGCCCCGCTGAGGGCGCAAGAATGGGGCGCCCCTCCTACAGCAGCTGCTTCGGAGGGCACCTTCAGGGGTATTGACCCCCACCAGCACCCCGCTGCTCCCTCACGGCCCCCTACCCTGAACCACAGTTTCTATAGCAAAAATCCTCCTCTGGTGAGTTAACACTGCAGGAAGAGACGATAGACTTCCTGAGACTCCATCATCTCCCCCAAGACCACCCATAGCCACCCCCCCCCCCCGAGCCCCAGAGGTGGCTGCTCGACCTCAGATGCAGTGGGACCAGGGCTTCCGCTATGGCGCCAGCTCACATCCCGCTTGCGATCCACGCTGAGGCGGGGGCTCTGAACCGCTCGAGTGCCCGGGCCAAAGCAGCGGTCCCTGAGCACATCCTAGGTCCCTAACTACAAATACCCACCAAGGGCACAACCGAGTGGCTAGGGAACGACAAGCTCGGCTGGGCTACCGCAGAGCTAATCGGCTGATTCAAGGGACGGCTGCTCGAGAGCAAAAAAAGGGGCAAAACTCGCGGCAAGTCTGGGCTCTCTCGGTCAGCCACCGCCGCGGCGCCAGGCACGTTTCCTCTGCACCAGCACGACGTGGTCGGCGTGTCGGAGGCCCGCCGCAGCCCTCCCGCGGCACCCACTCCCGGCACTAGCCCGTCCTGTGCCGGAAAGAATGATCGGCCGAATTATGAGACTAAAGCTCCCTTTGTTTATTCATTTATTTAAGACTGAATCACAATGCGAGGGCCCCAGTGGTACGGAAAAGAGGGAAGGATTTTTTTCCTCATCCACAATCCTTTAAAGGCATCTATCATGCCTTTGAAGAGAAAAGTGTAGAGAATCAGTGTCTGTTCGTTTTCTGGCTGTAAATTGAATTCCTGACGAACGCGTGGGCGGTGAGCGAGCCAGGCGGCCCGAGCGGTGCCGGCTCCCTCCAGCGGGGGCGCTGCAGGCCTCTCTTCCACTCGCGCCCGCCCAGGCTGCCCCGCCACTCCGCGGCCCAGAGCGCGGGCGAGCAAGATTCCGAACATCTGGGCGAAAGGCCGGGCCAGCCGAGCCCACCCGGCACCTCACAGTGTGCCAGGAAGCTGAGGGCCACCAGTCAGACATAGGAGAAACCGCCATCTATGAGCGTGTCACCAAAACGTGTGGCACAGTCCAGGGTACACCTCTACTGGTGTCGATTCCGAGGTTCATGAAACCAGTGCTAATTTAGCACCTCCAGAGCGCTAAGTGCCAGGGGTGCAAAGACGAAGGAGGAAGGCCCCTGCCCCCAAAGCGAGCTGCTGTCCATCCGGTGAGGATGACACACAAAAACTGACGCTGCTTAAATTTTCCCTTTAATTTCCTATCAGCGTTTTGTGACAGGTTGGCCCCCTCCCCCTAACATGCAAGCCCCTCAAAGCCCGAGCCCAAGTATTATTCACCTTTTGTATCCCCAGAGCCCGCCACGGCGCTGGCCACAAAGCAGACTCCTAATAAATACTGCATGAATAAGTACAAGAATTTGAGGGCACACAGGGGAGGAAGTAATTAAGGGGAGGGGGGAAAGGGTTGTCTTGAATGATGAATAGACATTTACCAGAGACAAAGAGCATTCCAACCAGAGGGGACGGCATCCGCAAAGCACCGGAGGCGCGTAGGACCGCACAACCTTTGGGGAAAACTCCAAGTCCTTTGGGCCGTGGCGCTGGTAGACAAAAAATTAGGCTAGAAAGAGTATTTCATCCTAAGGAGTTTACAATTTGTCCTGAAGAAAATGAGGAGCCACCGATGGATTTAAACCCTCTGTGGCCTTAAATGGTTACTTAATGAAATTTAAATTACTCCCCTTAACAAGTGGAAGATTACCTATTTGAACGAACCACCACCTTTTAAGCACTGAATTAATTACTCAGCAAAATTTAAATCGGTCCTTTCAACAGAATAAAGACTTTCTTATTTTAACTAAGACAACAATATATAACAAACTTGGCATTGTAGTTTTTCATATTTATCGTCAATGGAACCTATGAGTCCTACAAACAATTCCGCACTTTCATTCTCACCATACCAGAAGCACCAGCATCCAAGATGAAGGCAATTTTGTATTTAACGGACTGAGCGCTCACAAAGGATCTCATTCTGAAAGCCATGGAACATGTCCACCCACATGGAACAAGTAGGTAGACAGGAGGGGAGACTGCTGCGGGGGGAGGGCGGCAGAGGGGACCAAGGGAAGCACTTGAAGACAACGGGAATTCTAAGTCTGATGCTCACGACAAACCCTCCCGCACAGAGTGCTAGGAAAAACCTCCTTGGAAAAGGAGGGATCAAGGTTGAGAAGGCCTTCAAACCCATAACTCTTAGGCGAAGGAAGCATTCCTGTTTGGAAGAACCTCCCAGCACAGAGGCAAGGAGTCTGGAAAACGCAGAGGATACTAACAGAGATCAGCTTGGCTAAAGCCGGGAGAAAATGCTAGAGAATGCCCCAGAAGCCAAACAGTTAATGAGTTTTCTAACTGTGCCTGACTTACAGAGAGAAGCTTCCTCCACCAGGGGAGAATCTGGCCCAAGGTATAAAACATTTAGAGTGCCTGAGAAAACATGTAACCGTACATAAATCCAAAGCCTGCCTCTGGCTGGTTCTCAGTGCACCCTTTCAGTTCTTGGATACAAACACCACACTTGACCGACATCACAGGCAGCAGCATTCCCTCAACCCGTAGCTTATCATACATTCCTGTCACATTACAATTCTCAGACAGTCCCACATAAAAAGACCTCAGATTTGTGCAAAGATGAGGGTAGAAAGCTCAGCATTTATTAGCTTGCTGATGTGCAACAGTGGTGAGATCAGCAGGGCTGGTACAGTGGGTTCAATAATCATTTTTTTTGAACCCCAGTTTGAGACCCATAATATGACAACAAGGATATTTATGGAGACAACAGGACAGAACTGGGACTGCCACTTGCAAGAGCCATAATTATGGATTCAAATAAGCTAAAGAAGTTCAAGATGGGGGAAACCTGATTGAACAGCAGCACATAAAGCAAGTCAGGATTTTAGTTGTCAGTGAGTCAATGTGATATGGCTCCAAAAAAACCATTGTAGACTGTAGACTGTAATTAGAGAAGCACGCAGAATAAGCTAATCCTGCTCTATTCTGCTAGTGAGAAAGTGTTTTATTTTGTTCTGCAGAGCAGATATTAAGAGACACATAAACAGGAATTTGTTCAGAGAAGACCGACTAAAATGCATTGCAAATTATGTCACTGAAGGTGTAACAGCTGTCATATTTTAAGCTCCTACTATAGCATGGATCTTCACCCAATTTATCCCTAATTCTCATAATAACTCGCTAGATGAGTACTTTCATCCATATTTTTCAGAGAAAGGTACAGCAGCTCAGAGCACTGTTAGTATGTGAAGGGACTGGGAACTGAGCGCAGATGCGTCTGGCTCCAAAGCTGGCGTTCTTTCCACTACCCCACACTGCCTCCCTGTTTAAAATAACCGGGCATGTTTAGTTGGAAGAAAAGAAGCCTTGTGGAGTGAGTGGAAGAAGGGAAATGTGTTAGCAGTCCTCAAATATTTGTGGAAGCAGCATTAGACATTTTATTCTGTATGGCTCCAATGAGTGCAAATTGTAGAGAAACAGATGTCGATTCAACATAAAGAATTTTCCAGCAGGGCTGTCTAGAGACTGGGTAGCTCAGCCATTTGGGGACGTGACAAGTTCGCTGTCTCTAGGGGTTGGGTAGCCCTGCGGCAGGTATGCAAGGTCTGGATAAATGCATGAATGACCTTTAAGGTCTTTTCCCATCTGACAGAAACTAAGGCTCAGAGAGGCATTGGAACTTGGCCAGGGTGACCCCTCCCTGAAAGGTCAGATCCACAACAAGATCTTTCCTGGGTGTCCCTCAGCCCAGAGCTCTTTGTACAACTGCTATTTCATGCTGAGGGCAAGACAAATTGAAGAAATTATGCATACAATCAAATCAACCTCCCTCTCAATCAAATTTAACCCATATATCCAAAAGCGACTGGTGTCTTCCTTCCTCTTCAGGCTCGTTTTTGGGTAAAAATCTTTGGCTGAAAAAAGTTCAAAAGATAAGTGGGAGAGGAGAGAAGCAAGGGAGCTGAATAACCCATTAACCAGATAGGATAAACCTAAGAGACTGTTTCTACAGATTACAGTATTACTGAGCACCCCTAAAGTATCTTTACACACTCTTTGCATTACTGGACACATCTCATAATCCCAAGTCTGGTACTATTCTGCTGTTCCACACCTGGAATACATCTTATACACTCACACATAAATAGGTTGAAGGATTTGAAATAAAATCATATCTTGCATTTTTATAACTCTTTACCCTTTCATGTATATTATCTCATCTGAGGCTCATCATAGTCCTCTAAGGAAAACAGCTTTCTTTCGGACGGACAAGCAATTTCCTAGCTGCCTGGGGAAGAAAGGGCTACGGCACACAATTCACTATTTTTTTTTTTAAACTACATTCCACATTAAATTATTCCCCCAGCCTGGATGAGTCAACCCAGAAGCAGGTGTTTTGCTTTTCCTCGATTGCTATCAACACCGCACACCTTCAGCTGTCCTCCCCCACCGTGCCCTCCAGTGCCCCCACCCCCGCTACTACCGCAGCGCTTGGTCACCAGCCGGTTACTAAGCACTCGCTCTGCACAGCCCCGCACTCGCTGCTCCAACTCCCAGCGAAAACCACACCCCCGCCCCCCAACCCCGGCGCCGTGCGGCCGCGTCCCCGTGCCCCCAACATTCGCCCAGGCCGTGTGGCTGCGACTTTCCCAATATCACCAATGAGGTCCCGAAGCGGGAAGGCGCAGCCTCCCGGGAACTCGAGACCCGATTTCCTGGACGGATGGTCAAGCCGACTGAGTGACTAAACGCTCTGTGGGGAGTCAAGCCTCGGACGAGGGTTAGGGGACTTCTGTGTTCTCGTCCGACCGCGAGGTTCTAGGAGACGATGACCGAGGACCTCGCCCGCGTGGCCCTCGAGTGGCGCGCACACCTCGTGCGGCCACCCACCAACCTCAGCGTAGTCCGGCACGCCCCAGCCAGTCCTCACTGCCTCCCGGGCCACTATCACTCAAAGTTTGGCCCCAGGATTGGTGTAGTCCACGCACACTAGCCACATACCCCAAGTGTGCCCATGCCCAGTCATCCGCTGGGCTAGGAGGCTAAAGGTGGAGGATCACTCTTTCCCCGCCTGTCTCCTACCTGATTCAGGTAAGACCTGGGCTACAAGACTCCATGTTTGGGGACCTGGTTGCGCATGCGCTTCCCGCGGCCAGAGCTTCTCCGCCTGACCCCAGTCCCAGGGAAGACCCAGCCAAGCCACCGAATACCCGGCTCTGGGCTAGAGCGTCGCCACCTCCGCGCACCGGCCCATCGCCCCCGAGCCCAACCTATGCTGCCGCCTTCTCCCTGCCGGGCGTCAGCGCCACCTATTGCGAAGGGTATGAAACGGCAGGCTGTGCATTGAATAAGAGGCTGAATAAACGAATAAACTTTTCTAGGGCCCAATCTGAGTACATTTACATGGTAAAACTGAAGGCCAAAGATAGTTATTAACTATGTCGAGATCTTTGGCGAGGCTTCCATATCTCAACCATTTCCCTAACTTCATAGTTACCCTAAAGACTCCCATATCTATATCTCCAGCCCTTCCCTCTACTCCAAACTCTAGATCCATATATTTGACTGCCTTCTGTTCCTCTTCACCTGAATGGCCTACACACGTCTTATACTCCACAAGGGCTAAGTTAAATTCATTACCCTTCCTCCACTACAAACTAACCACGCCCCTTCCCCAGAACCTGTGCTACTTTCTTTATTCTCTGTTGTGGTTAATGGCATCATTAGCCACTCCAGCCTACTACACTCAATTACCAATACCTGTGGCCTAATGGAATGAAGCTAAAAAGCCAAGCAGCCTTGGGTACAAATCCCAGCAAGTTCTCTCCTTCCCCCTCCTCTTCATCTTACTTCCCAAGTATCTTGGATTCATCTTGCTTCCCTCCATTCCCAACCGTTTCCCCTTGTTCAGGCCTCATTATCTCTCACTCGGACTACTGCCTCCTAATTGGTTTCCAGGTCTCCACGGTCACACCTTTCTAATTCATCATTCACACACCTGGCCAAAGTGATTTTTCTAAAATGCAAATCAGATCGCATCTCTTTCTGTCTTCAAACTCTGTACTAACTCCTATTCCCAATGCTAAATTCAAGCTCTTTAGCTGGTCATGCAAAACACTTCCAAATCTGGACCTTCCCTTCCTCTAGAATCTTCTCTCTTACCACCTGCACCTCTCCCAAACTTCATAATCTGACTTAATGTTGCTAATTGTAGTTCCTCCCAAAACACTGTGTGGTTTCCATTCTCCATGCCTTTACACATCTTCTTTCCCCTGCCAAATACATTCGTCCCCACTTAGGCTACCTAAAAACTTCATTACTCAAAATTCACCTTAGTTGTCACATGCTCTTGCAAGCCTTCCCTGCAACCTTCCTACAGAAATATCACTCCCTCTGTGCTATCTCTGTCCCTTGTTGATCACTATGTGCCAGATACTGTGCTAAACTCCTTATGTACATTATATCATTTAATTCTGATGATAATGCTATAAAAGAACTATTATTATCCTAATTTTACGGATGAGAAAGCTGAGGCTTTGAAAGATGAAGGAGCTTGCCCAAGGATGCAGAGGTGGTAAGTTGTGGAGCCAGGATCTGAACGCAGATATGTCTGCTCATGTTTATCTATTCATCAAAAAGGTTTGTAGAATTAAATGATATATGAAAAATCACAGATCATCTTTTAAAAGTATTACAGAGTTTATTTTTTTAAAGGAAAAACACACAGCTGTTCTACTCTAGTAGTTGGAAATAGAGTGTTCTACTTTAAACTAATGGTATCGAAGGCCAAATAAATAGCCTTGACGTCAAGCTAAATAAGGAAACAATCCTGCTATTATTCTGTATAATTTTTTCTTATGATATGAATGTTATGAATTTTTTTGCTAAGGGACTGATGTATTGTAAACCATTAATAAGTAGATTTTTTTTTTAAAAATCTCCTTCTGGATAAGTGGGGGAAGAGAGATCTGTTGATAAATTGAAAGAGTCACCATAGAATGTTCAAAAACTTGCCAAAGATGGGGACACCAAGATATCATGAGGGATGTATGGAGTCTAAATGAGTTAATATGTGTAAAGAGAAGAGTTTCTGGCACAGAGAAAGCACCATATCATTGCTACTGCTATTACTGTTGCTGTTGTTAAGAACTTCAGTAGCTCCCAATTCAGTGGTAAAGACAAACACATAAGCTGATGAGTGAATAATACATCTATGAACAAAGGTCTGTTGGGAGTTCCCAGAGGAGGGGGTGGTGAGGATCTTCCAGGGAATAGGAAGAGGGGCAGGGAACAAGATGGCACCCAGAGGCCATATGACTGAGAAAGGAGCAAGTTGCTGGAACCAGAGCAACACCACCTAACTTCTGCAGAAACATTTTATTTGTTGGCAGATCTTTTACTACTGAAAGCTCTGTTTCTTAGAAACTCTAACGTTTAAAGTTTCCTTACTATTCCAAGCATTCTTTTGCTTCTGGCCCAGCAATGGGACCTTAGCCACTGGGCAAAAGAGCAAGACTTTCACCCAGATGACATGAAAGTATGGAGGAGGGGAGAATAGGTGACTGAAGCTTATGATGGGGTGACCAAGTACTCAAGGGAAGTTCCAGCCCCACCCAGAAATCCAGCTGGGATAATCAGGACTCCAGAAGGGGAAAACACATTCCCATCCCCCAGGTTCCAGCCCCTCCCTAGCAGAGGAGAAACAGATGGGCACAGACTTAGTGATGTGTGCCTTGAGCAGGAGGGAAGAGCAGAGGCCATCATCCAACTTGGCAGGCACTGCCCAAGAAGGCCCACCTTTTTCCTCCAAACCCATGCCAGGTGTCTAGCACACTAACTCAGTGTTTCCCAAGCCAAACGACATGGAAGGCTGCTTAAAAGTCTACATTCTTTACCACAGGCCATTAACTTTATATGTAGGCAAAACATATTTATGTTCCTCCCGTTCTTCAATAAACAGAGTAAAGAAACTTTCTGTGGGTAGTTCACTCCAGACCAGTGAAATGAGGCCAGCTATTCTGATAGGAATAACTAATGAGACACACACAGAAAAGAAGTTAAACATTAAACAGAGGAACACTGTTGGTAGAATTGAATAGATACAACTTTTTTGGAGGGCATTTTGGCAATAGCTATTAAAATTGATCCGGCAATTCCACTTTGCCAAATTTATTCTGTGTGTATACTCCCTGACATGTGTCCAAGGATGAACAATGCTGCATTATTTGGAAAAAGAATCTTTTTAACTGAAAACAAGCTAAATATCCATCTATAAGGTGCTGGTTATGAGGCTGTCTAACATGTAAAGCTTCTCAATGTACGTGAAAAAGCAAGGTTCAAAAGAGTGTGTATATTATAATCCTACTTGTATAAACACATGTATGTACCATATAACTAAATATGTTGATATTTGCAATATTAATATATTTACATATGTATTATAAATCCCTGGAAACATCCAGATGTGGCAGAGTGGCAGCTTAGGGGCAAATCTGGTCTACAGCGAGATTCGTTTATTGGGCTTTTTTGTTTTAAATTTAAATGTGAATGCCCGTAGAAAGGGCCCTTTACTCTCTAGTCTCACACCCTTCAGTTCCCCCAGCTGTTACTTGGCCTGGTCCCTAAATGCAAGTGAGGATAGACGCAGGCACTTGTGGGGGTAGCTGGAGGCATGCTTTTAGTATTTACTTTCCACTTCTGATCTGTAAGCAAACACGACATTTATGACTTAAGGGAGGGTAGAGTGGGGACTGACGTCTTTCCATGTCGGAGAGAAGAAGGACTAGAGGAAAATAAGGCTCCTGAGAGATGAGACACTGATTTGGAAGTTACTGCTACAGGCAAGATAAGGAGCGAGCGGAGGCTGAGCCAGCCACTAAGAGCAAGGATGAATTGTGAAGCACAGATTTGAAACTTCTTTTAAAATCCCTTATCAGCCACTGCAGTTAAAGGAATGTACAGGCTTCTCTTTCTTCTTCTTTCTTTCCTGTCATGAAAAATCGCAGCCTGTGGTTTATCACATGGGCAGCTGGGCAGGACTCTGTTGTGCTCTGTGGGAACCCAGCTCTGCTCATAGCACTCCTGGAGAGTCTCATTCTCCTGTGCCTGTGAGTTAATTTCTTTCCCTTCACCGTGTTGGCACCAGCTGTACAGAAAGCAGGAGTCTTCAGCACCAAAGATACAGCAGAAATCAAACTTGGATGTGCCTGTACGGAGTCTACCAGATAGTACAGTCCTGGCCTTTGTCTACCTGTAGGATCAGTGGCTTCCACAGTTAACTTCAAGATAATATTAGAAACCCTAAGAGTCTGTAAATAAGAGTAAAGCTTTACCTTAAAATAAAACAAGGAAAACTCCCAAATGAAACATTCCCTTGTTTTTGGCAGCAGTTAACAGACAGCAGCTGCTGTGAGAGTCCTGGATGCCATACTATGCTCTTTCATCTGCTGGAAATTCTTCAGTTGAATGAAATTATTCATTTGAAAAGTTTTCATTGAATTTAGGCTGGTATTTCAGGGACTTTCTCTTCTGTAGTCTGAACAGTGGGGAATACATCATGGTGCTAAACTGGGGAGATTGGGCCGTAAATATAGTCCAATCCATGAATTACTCTTTTTTGGGGGGGTGGTTCATTGAGGGAGAGAGAGCAAGGCAGAGGAATCAGAGATTTTATAACTATAGGAGGAATTACGTCCCATCTATTATTCACTCTACCCCCATTCCCATTATCTCTGCCCACAATATTATGCCTGTCATAGACATTCAGGTGCTTCAACGCAAATCCACTAAGTTCACACAAGTATCCCAAATGACCATCAGCTGATGGATGGATACATAAAATGTGGTATATGCATACAATGGAATATCATTTGGCAACAAAAAGGGTTGAAGTGCAGATACATGATACACCATGGATGAACCTTGAAAACATTATGCTAAGTAAAAGAAGTCAGACACGAAAGACCACATATTATATGATTCTATTTCTACAAAATTCCAAAATAGGCAAATCTATAGAGACCACATATTATATGATTCTATTTCTACAAAATTCCAGAATAGGCAAATCTATAGAGACCAAAAGTAGATTAGTGGTTGCCTAGGGCTGGGGTAGGAGGGGGGAAGGAGAGTGAATGCTAATAGCTATAGGGATTTGGGGGGTGGAGGTGGTGCATCTAAAATTAATAGTGGGACTTCCCTGGTGGTGCAGTGGTTAAGAATCCACCTGCCAATGCAGGGGACACAGGTTCGAGCCCTGGTCTGGGAAGATCCTACATGCCGTGGAGCGACTAAGCCCGTGCACCACAACTACTGAGCCTACACTCTAAAGCCTGCGAGCCACAACTACTGAGCCCACCTGCCACAACTACTGAAGCCCGTGCGCCTAGAGCCCGTGCTCCACAACGAGAAGCCACCACAATGAGAAGCCCCTGAACTGCAACGAAGAGTAGCCCCACTTGCCACAACTAGAGAAAGCCCGTGCACAGCAACGAAGACCCAACGCAGCCAAAAATAAATAAATAAAATATATTAAAAAAACATTAATAGTGGTAATAGTTACAAAATTCTGTGAGTATAATAAAAACCACTGTAAATTTTAAATAGGTGAATTATATGTTGCATAAAGTGTATCTCAATAAAGTCATTACTGAAAAGATAAAAGGAAGGAAAGATGTATACCAAGAAAACATTAGTTTAAAAAGCTGAAGTGACTTATAATATTAAAAAAAGATTTTGGAACAAGGAATATTACCATGGATAAAGAAGGATTTCACAGTGAAAAAGGAATTAATTCATCAAAAAAAAATCCTATACGCATATGCATATGGTAATAGAGCTTCAAAATAACTTAAGCAAAAACCGATGGAATTAGAGGAGAAATAGTCAAATCCACAATTATAACTAGGGGTTTTTATACTCCTCTCTCAAAAATTTATAGAGGAAATAGTAAATCAGAATATACAACACTTGAACAATACTATCAATCAACTAGAACTAACTGTCATTTAAAGAAAACTCCACACAACAAAAGTAGAACACACAGTCTTTTCAACCAAACATGGAATATTCATCAAGATAGATCATACTCAAGATAGATCATATTCTGTACCATATTGGATAGGTCTCAATAAATGCAAAAGGATTGAATTCATTTGAACATATTCTCTAACCACAATGGAATTAAATTATAAATCAATAACAGAAAAATATATGGAAATCCTCAAGTATTTGGAAGTTAAACAATAGACTTCTAAATAATCCATGGGTCCAATGCAAATCACAAGTGAAATATTAAAAATTTGAATTGAATGGAAATAAAAACACAATACATCAAAATTTGTGGGATACAGCTAAAACTGTGCTAAGAAGGAAATTTATAGCAATGAATACAATCATCCTTCGGTACCTGTTGGGGGACTGGTTCTAAGACCACCCCCCATACAAAAATCCAAGGATGCTCAAGTCCCTTTTATAAAATGGCTGTAGTACAGCTGGCCCTCCTTATCCCTGGGTTCCTCATCCTTGCATTCAACCAACTGCCCATCCCACAGATAAGGGGAGCTGACTGTATTTAACAAGAAGAACAGTCTCAGATCAAAAATCTAATCTTCCACCTTAAGAAACTGTAAAAAGAAGAGCAAAGTAAACCCAAGTAAGTAGAAGGAAGGAAATAATAAAGAGCAGAATCGATGAAACTGAAAACAGAAAAACAGTAGAGAAAAATCAATGAAAATAAAAGCTAATTCTTTGCAAAGATCAATAAAATTAATAGAAGTCAGATGAATGAGGGAAAAGAAAAAGAAGACGAAACTTACCAGTGTCAGGAATAAAAGAGAAGAGAATAAAGATCCTCAGACATTAAAAGGATGAAAAGGCAATATTATGGACAACTTTATGCCAATAAATTCAACAACTTCAATGAAAGACAAATTCCTTAAAAAATACAAACTACCAAGGATCACTCAAGAAGAAAGAAATGAACACAATATCCCTATATCTACCAAATAAATTGGACTCATGGTTAAAAACCTCCTCACAAAGAAAACTCCAGGCATAGGTGACTTCACTGGTGAATGCCACCAAACATTTCAGGAAGGAATAATCCCAATTTTACACAGTCTTCTAGAAACAGAAGAGGAGGGGACACTTCCCAAATCATTTTATAAGGCCAGCATTATTCTGTTCCCGAAACCAGACAAAGGCATTACAAGAAGAGAAAACTACAGACCAATATCCTCTGGAACACAGATGCAGAAATCCTTAACAAATGTTTTGCAAATTAAATCTAACAACATATAAAATGAATGACACATCATGACTAAATGGGGCTTATCCAAGGAATGTAAAATTGTTTCAGTATTCAAAAATCAGTGTAATTCACCACATTAACAAACTAAAAAAGAAAAACCATCTCAATAGATGAAAAAAGCATTTGACAAAAGTCAAATCCACTTTTAATGAAAATTCTTGGCAAATTAGGAATAACAAAACTTCCTCAACACAATTAAGGACATCTATGAAAAACCTACAGCTGACATTATTCCTAATGCCTTCCCTCCTAACATAGGGAACAATGCAATGATTTCTACTTACCACATTTCTGTTCAGCATTGTCCTGGAGGCCCTAGACAGTGGAATAATGCAAGAAAAAGAAATAAAAGTCATACATATTGAAAAAGAATAAGTAAAACAAAATCTATTTATATACAACATGATTGTATATGTTGAAAATCCTAAAGAATCTACAGAAAAGTTACCAGAACCAAGAAGTGAGTTTAGTAAGATTATAGAATACAAGGTTAATGTACAAAATCAATTGTGTGTCTATTTACTAGCAATGAACAATTATAAAATGAATTTTTAAATAATACCATTTACAGTAACATCCAAAAATATGAACTACTTGGGGATAAATTAAATAAAACATTACAATATTTGTACACTGAAAACATCACTGAGAAAAATTAAGGAAGATCTAAATAAGTGAAGAGTTATATCATGTTCATAGGTTAGAAGGCTCAATATTGTTAAAATAGCAAATCTCTCCAAACTGAGCTACAGATTTGACACAATCACAATAAAAAGCCAAGCAGACTTTTTTTGTAGAAAGTAACAACTGATTGTAAAGTTTATGTGGAAATGCAAAAAGCGTAGAATAGCCAAAACGGTTTTTAAAATAGAGAACAAAGTTAGAGGACTTACACTACCTTATTTCAAGACTTACTATAAAACTATAGTAATCAAGACAAGGTGATGTAAGTGTAAAAACAGACATGTAGAGCAATGTAACAGAATAGAGAGTCCATAAATAGACCCACATATGCATGGTAATTTGATTTTCAACAAAGGTGCCAAGGCAATTCAGTAGTGAAAAGATAATATTTTCAGAAAATAATACTGGAACAAGTGGATATCCATATGCAGCACACACATATATACATACACACAAATGGGGTGGTGAACCTGGAATCTTACCTCACTCCATTTACAAAATTTAATTCAAAATGAATTATAGCCTACATTAAAAAATGTATTCAAAATGGATTACAGATCTAAACATTATGAGAACTATAACCATAATAGTTCTAGAAGAAAACATGAGAGGAAAGTCTTAGTGGGCTTTGGTTAGGCAAATATTTCTCAACTAGGACATAAAAATATAAAACATAAGAGGAAAAATGATAAATTGGACTTCATCAAAATTAAAACCTTTTGTTCTCAAAAGACATTGTGATAAAAATGCAAAGGAAAGTAACACACTGAAAGTATTCACAATACATATAACTTATAAAGGACTTGTATACAACATATATAAGAATCTTGCAACTCAGTAAGAAGACAAACAACCCAATTTTTAAATGAGCAAAAGATTCCAACAGACACTTCACCAGAGAAGACATATGAATGGGAAATAAGCACATAAAAAAATGCTTAACATCATTCACCATTAGGGAAATGCAAACTAAAATCACAGTGAAATTCTACTTCAGACCCAGTAAAGTGACTAAAATTAAAAAGAGTAACAATCCAAGTGTTGACAAGGATGTGGAACAATTGAAACTCTCATACATTGCTGATGAGAATATGAAATTATATAACCTCTTTGGAAAACAGTCTGTTTCTTATAAAGCATACTTACTATATGGACACAATTACTCTGATACTGGGTATTACCCAAGAGAAATGAAAATGTATGCTCACATAAAGACTTGTTGAATGTTCAGAGCAATTTTATTTATAACAGTCAAATCTAGAAAAACCCGATGTCCTTCAACTTGTAAATGGATAAATTATACAATATCCACTCAATTGAATGATACTCGGCAATAAAAGGAAACAAATTATGGATACATGCAGCAATGTGGGTGTTTCTTAAAAGCATTCTAAGTGAAAGAAGCCAGACACAAAAGACTACAAACTACATGATTTCATTTACATAAAATCCCCAAACTTTTGGGGGTGGTGGAGACATTCTTTGTATCATGATTATGAATGTGGTGAAATGGCTAATATATACAATATACGGTTGACTCTTGAACAACACGGGAGTTAGAGGCACTGATCCTCTTCTGAGTTAAAAGTCCAAGCATAATTTACAGCCAGCCCTCCACATCCTTGATTCAACCAACCCCAGATCATGTAGTACTGTAGTACAAATTTAGTGAAAAAAATCTGCATATAAGTGGACCCATGCAGTTCAAACCCATGTTTTTCAAGGGTCAACTGTACACTTAAACTTAGTAAATGTTATTGTATGTGAATTATACTTCAATAAAGCTGATTTTTAAGGTGATGTAAAAATATTTAGTATAAGTTTAGAAAAAGTCTGGAAGAATGTACATTAAATTCTTAACAATGGAGAAGAGATTACAAAAGACTTTCAACTTCTATTTCACTTTGTTATATACTCTATAATGTTTTATCTTTTTCCAAAGAGACTTCTATGTTAGTCAAGATTCTTATGATTGCTAGTGACAGAAACATAACTCAAACTAATTTAAGAAAAGGCAAAATTGATTGGTTTATTGTGTCACTAGTTCATTTATTTATTGTGTCATCTGGGGGTAGATTCAGACATAGCTGGATCTAGGTGCTCCAGTGAAGTTTTTGAGAATGAAGCTTTCCTCATCTATTGGTTCTTCCTTCCCCTGTGTTGGCTTCATTCTCAGACTGTCTCTCTCCCTGTGATGATGACACAGCAGCCTAATAGCTTAGCAACCCCAGAGGAAAAGTCACACCAGGAAAAGTCCTGAGCCAACTCTTAATGACGCAGCTGGGACACATTTCCTTCCCTGAGCCCTGGCACCCTGATGGCCAGGCATGGGTCATGGGACCATGCATGGAGCTGAGCAAGGGCAGGATGGTCTCAGCCCCATACTGAAGAGTGGTTCCCAAAAGGAGGAAAAAAAAAAAAGGGGGTCTGATATCAGAATAAAGGCAGCTTAGCAGGCATAAACAGCAGATAACTACTATAATGTACTGCTTTTGGAATTAAGGAAAAAGTTATTTTGCTTTTAATCTTTAGAATAACAGAGCCCAAGGAAATATCTTCTGGTGCTTTTCTAACAGAGCATAGCATAAAGCCCACTGTTACGAACTGAATGTGTGTGTCCCCCCAAAATTCATATGTTGAAACCCTAATCCCCCATGTGATGATATTAGGAGGTAGAGTCTTTGAGAGGTAGCTAGGTTTAGATGAGGTTATGAGGGTGGAGGCTGAGGAGGTGGCCATCTATAAGCCAAGAAGCAGGCCCTCACAGGACGCTGAATCTGCCAGCACCTTGATCTTGAACTTCCCAGCCTCCAGAACTGTAAGAAATAAATCTTCATTGTGTAAGTCATCTGTTCTATGGTAATTGTTATAGCGGCCCAAGCTGACTACATGACTCACATATCAGCCTTCTCTGATGGATTAGGGAGGAGTTAAGGAAGATGCCATCCAAGGGGAACACCTTCCTTGCTAAAACAGAGGGTAATTTGTAGAATGGAGTAGAGGTAAGATAGGGCTTGGAGAGGATTTGTGTAATCCCTTGAGGGAAACGACATAGGTGGTTGACTAGAGATGATAAAAAGGACTTCCAAGTAAAGCCGAGGGTGGCCATGTGACACACCATGTGGCCATTCTGGGATAGGGGGATGGCTGAAACGATTGTGATGTTGCTTCCATGTGCTACCTGGAATCAAGCTCCCGGATAACGATACTGCACTTCTGAAGTGTCAGGCTACTTGTGCTTGATGGTAAATAATTTTAAATACTTTTATATTAACACAAATACAAATGCATTATGAAGTAGAATGCAAAAATTGCATGTGATTTTTAAGATAAAATACAAATTCCTTGCTTGCAATAACCCCTTCAGGCTGCCTCTCACTCTCTCCTTCATGTGAATTCAGGCTCCTCTGCCATTAGAAATTCTTTGGTGGAAAATTTTGAGAAGTATTTCTTTAAGGAATAAGGGCTGAGGATAAAGGATGTTCTTGGGGTTTTTACAGTGTCCAGACACTTTGCCAGAAGAAGAAACCAGGCAAGGATTCAGAAAGATTTGGGATTTTGAGGACAGGGCTAACATCTGGACGGATTGGCAGAACCAATGCTAGTATATGCATAAGGGACTGAAATTCAGGGCTGCTCACGTAAATCCTAAGAGCAGCTGCATTCCTGGGTAACATCTCATGTGGAAAGCATGGGATCCTGCCCTGGCTTAGGGTCTGGATTAGCATCTCTTTGAGGAGTAGGAATCCAGTGTTCTTGCAGAGGCACATCCATTTCTGGGGTCAGGGGAAGTTCATCTCCAAACAACAAGCTCTGGTGAGCAGCTTTTTGCCTCAGAATTGGTGGAGAAGAGAGATGGAGCCCAGAAGGTTTAGAGTTCACAGGTTTAATAAGATATGGGAGATCCACAAAGGGTCATAAAAATAAAAGGACATTTTAACACCACAAAAGTAAAAAAGACAAAATGGAAATGACAGCCCTTCCCCAGAAAAGGACCATTAGCTGGCACCTGGTCTTTTTTTTTTTTTTCCTTTCATCACAAGGCAGAAGAAAAATTTTATCACAGATCACAGCTTTCTGAGGAACTGAGAATACTGCAGTGAAGGACAGGATAGGTCCTTCCTTTTATGTACTCTGGGATGACTGAAAATTACCCCCAGCAGGACTTTATTTAAAAACAGAGGAATTAGCTAACACTACTGTAGTCATCATATTGCAATATTTAAATGTATCAAACCTACACTTTATACATCTTAAATTTAAACATTGCGTAAGGTTATATCTTAATTATATCTCAGAAGAAAAAAAAAGACAGGGAGAAAGACAAGCTCATGGCAATTAGCAGGACATCTACAACCTGACCACAGGATAGCAAAGGACACTCCTGCTTCTGTCTCTCCTGGGTGGGGACCCTCGAAATCTTAATAAGCCTTGGCCATTATGGTGAATTTTAGAGGGCAAGGAACAAGGGGAGGTGGAGCGGAATGAGAGACTTAAATTGGAACTATAGATTCTTGAACTGAGGTGGATGAAGAAATTAAATAATTATAAACCCAAAGGCCAAAAAAAGAAAAAAAAACAATCAACCTGCACCTGGAGCATTAGGTTCTGGAAATCCAATTTGCACATAGAGAGTGGAGGGGCCTTCACTGAGGGGGGTGTGCCAGGAGCTGAGGCCTCGCTGGTGAGCAGAGGACCGTTGCCCTGGAGACAGTCTTAGCTTAGAAATGGCAAACAGGAAAATAACAGGGGCTTAAGGGAAAAAGAAGAAAAAAGGCACTGCCTAGGATGGTTGATATCTTAGAAACCAGACTATACTGCATGAAACAAATGTACTTAAAAGGATAAATACAGGTTTAACTGCTTTGAGTAATGAAGATAGGAAGAAGGAAGATATTTTAGTTGTTTCTGGGTTTGGATGGGTGATCAGACACCCAAGAGATTTAACAGAAGAAAAAAGAGAAATGTGTTAGAGCAGAAACTGAGATACACTTGACTATCTCCTAGCCTCTATCCCAGAATGTACTATTGAAATGTGCTTTCAGAGAGCTATTGATAGAGAAATAATAATAAAAATAAATCCAGGGAGCTTCCTTCTTGGTGCCCATGATAATAACTTGAGATGGCAGATTTAAGAGGGAGAAGTCCAGAGCTATTTAGCATAAAATTCAGAGGTAATAATTAGCTAGTTTCAAGGCAAGGCAATGATTGAGGGGAAATGGCTTGGGCAACCATGGCCAGGAGATTTGGGGGTTAAGACTTGGTCAAAGTAGGTCTGGACACCCTCTTCAAAGTGGCTAAGGGTTTTGATACTGAAATAGGAACCCCAAGAGACTGGAGCTAGAGAAGGGACTTCCCGGAGCAGAAAAAGCCAGGAAGATCGGTCAAAGGGCTTGGAGTAAGGGACAACTGGGAGAACCACACTGGGATGTGCACAGAGGACAGATGTGAAGCTAAAAACGATAGCCAATAACAAAGGAAAGAGGAATAGGGACAGGTGGATAATATAGCGCCTTGGGCAATTGCTGAGAATGGACTACAGCAGTGGTTCTCAACACGTAGTCCCCTGACCAGCAGCAGCATCATCTGGAATTTGGTAAAATGCAAATGGTCCGTCCCCCTGAATCAGCAACCCTGGGGATAGGCTCAGCAATCTGTGTTTCAATAAACCCTCGAAGTGAAAGCAATGCACTTTAAAGTTTGAGAACAACCCTACTGAAGCATCCCTGGCTTGCCTTTAATGGCTGCTAAGACCAACAAGCCAGGGAGCAGGGCTCCCTTAAACCTCTGGGTTGGCCTAGATGGGTGAATAAATGGTGAGACTCACTGAAGGGGAGCCACAAGAAGCCATGTCTGGGTTTGACACTGGTGTTGGACTGATGGGAGAAGTTTCAAGCAAAACTACACAGCTCATAGAAGAGAGGTAGACAGGGCTAGCCTAAGTAATAGGACTTTAGGAAGAATCAGAATTCACTGATAATTTCTCTTATCACAGAACTAGCTCTGGAAAACTACAGGTTTGTAATAGAATTAGTGAACCCAATAACAGAAAACAAACAAAGGTGACCCTATGATCTGAATATTGAACAGGTATACAGGTTAGAAGGTCCCCAGGAAATGGAAGAAGTACATTTTCAGCTTGGGGAGATCAGGTAGTAAAGCAACAAGAAGCTTTAGACACCAGGAACCAAAAACATGCAGACATAACTGGATGGGGTCAGGGCACTAATGGAGAAGACTGTAAATGACTGTAATTTTCAGAGCTGTGAAGCCATAAATTGCTCTGGGAGGACTGCCTGCTATTAGTGTAGCACTCTCTGCTCTCAAGATGAAGCAGCTGGAGGCTGTGAAATTGGTTAAAATGATTCCCAGAAAAAGAAGGAAAATTGAATATGAAGAAAAAGAGGTCTTCTGCCACCCTCTCAAAAGAGATGGGGCCCAAAGCCCTGGATGTAGGGGCCTGGACCATCTTCAGAGGTGAAACTGTCTTCAAGTTTCTGCAATCCAAGGAAGGAGTTTTAAGGCTAAAAACTCAAGGGCACTAGAAAGTAAACTGACTGCAATTCTTGCTACCATTAAACTTTTAGTTTTATAGAGAGGCAATGGAAGGGCCTCAGCCTATGGGGGCAGAGACTACATACAGGATGTATAGAGGGAACAAAAACCGTTGCTTTGGAAATGGTGTTAGCGTTGAAAATGACAGACAGCAAACTAGGGATATAACAGGGGCTTAAGGGAAAGAGTGAAAAGACCCAGTACCATCCCCAAGTTCTAACCCCATAAACTTCTGATGCCGCAATAGGAAATAAAAGCTAAGATACAGAATCAAAATGAGGGAGGATCAAGGTACTAGGAAACCCAAGAACAAGAACTAGGCAAGTGGGTGAGCCAGAGATGGATGACTGCCAGAGACCAAGTCCATTTAAAAGCTTTCCTCAGCCCTCTCTCTTTTTTGGGGGATGAATTTTTAATAACTTTATTGATATATAACTTATATACAACAAATCACAAATATTTAAAATTCATGAATTTTGACATATGTATACAGCCCTGAAATCATCACCATAATCCAGTTAGTGATTATGAACATTATCTGTCACCCCCAAAGTTTTCTCCTGATGTTTTGTGATGCATTTATTTTCCTTCCCTCACCTCCTATATACCACCCCCATCCCCAGGCAATCACTGATCCAGTTTCTGTCACTATAGGTTAGTTAGACTTTTCTAGAATTTTATATAAATAAAATTGTGAGTATGTACTCTTTTTTGGATGACTTCTTTCACTCAACATAATGATTTTGAGATCTATCCATGTTGTTGTATTGTTACTTTGCTCCTTTTCAATGCTGAATAGTATTCCATAGTTATGTGGAATCAACTATATAGCCATCAACTGTCTATTCATTTACTCACTTATCTAGTCATCTGTACATGGACATTTGAGTTGTTTCCATTTTGAGGCATTACAAATTAAGCTATTATGAACATTCACATACAAAGCTTTGTGTGGACATATTCCTCTTAAGTAAATGTAAATGATGTTTTATTTGATTGGGGTTTGATTTGCTAAACTTTTGTGAAAATTTTTGTGACTATATTCATGAAAGATATTGATATCCAGTTTTCTTTTCTTATAATGTCTTTGCCAGGTAACACTGGCCTAATAAGATGCATTAGGAAATGTCTTCCTCTTCCATTTTTGAAAAATTTTGTATAGAATTGGTATTTTTCTCCCTTAAATTGTTGGTAGAATTCATCAATGAGGCTATTTGGCTTGGAGGGTTTTTGTTGGTCAGTTAGTTTGTTTTGGGGGGAAGGAAGATTTTTAAATCTACAAATTCTATTTCTTTAATAGATACAGGACTATTCAGGTTACCAATTTCTTCTTGAGAAAGATTTGGTAGTTTGAATCATTGTCAGATTTATTGGCATACATTTTTTCATAAATGTTATTATCTTTTTAATGTCTGTTAGAGCTGTAGTGATAGCCCTTCATTTATTCATGATATTGGTAATTTTTGTTCTCTCTTTTCTTTCTGATCAGTATGGCTACAGATTTATTTACTTTAAAGATGTTCCCAAAGAGCCAGCTTTTAACTATCTCAAAAAAGGAGCTCTTAAGCAAGTTTCTAGGACCTTGAACCATTAATTAATCCCTTATCACAAAAGATTCTAGACCCACGTTTAAAGGCATCCACTTACTGATGCAACTAGAGTAACTCAGGTTGTCAAGGAATTATGCTAGAACATAAATTCACCATTCATCTCAGTACAGAGGTCCCCAGCAGGATCAATAGCACTAGCCCTCCTTATACCAAGAAATTCAATTTTTCATTGAGAGTCAAAAATCTACAGGTGTTCTTAGACCAGTGCTTGAGTTCACTGCATACTGCTTTTCTAGGCATGTTGTTGCTCTCTGATGTCCCCTACTCCCCAGTAAGAACCAAATATTAGCACAGCTAACCAAGAAAAAAGAGAGAAGATAAAAATTACCAATATTAGGAATAAAAGAAGAGAGACCCCTCTGATATTAAAAATATAATTAGGCAATGTTAAAAAACAACTCTATGTCTCAAAATTCAAAAGCTTTGGTAAAGTGGACCAACTCCTTGAAAGACACACATTGCCAAAACTCACCACAGAAGGAATAGATAAGGATAGTTCTGATAACCTTATATCTATTAAAGAAAATACATTTGTAGTTTAAAACTTGCCCCCAAATAAACCCTATAAAAGACAGTTTCAATGTGACTTCTACTAAATATTTAAAGAAGAAATAACACTATAACTATGCATACTATCTTACACAAAATACAAAAGGAAGGAACATTTCCCAACTTATTCTATAAGACCAGCATTATCCTAAATACAAAAATCAGACAAAGACTGATTTCAAGAAAAGAAAACTATAAACTAATATCTCTCATGAGTTAGATACAAAATGTTAGCAAACTGAACCCACCAATAGATAAAAAGGAAAATACATATGACTAAGTGGGGTTCATATTAGGAACACAAGACTGGATCAACACTTAAAAGTCATCAGTATAACAGTAGCTATAATTATTAATACTGTATTATATACTTGAAAGTAGATCTTTTTTTTTTTTTTTTTTTTTT
>NC_041218.1:22550770-22554032 GCF_002837175.3 Physeter macrocephalus
GGGCCCAGCCGCTCCGCGGCACGTGGGATCCTCCCAGACCGGGGCGCGAACCCGGTTCCCCTGCATCGGCAGGCAGACGCGCAACCACTGCGCCACCAGGGAAGCCCGAAAGTAGATCTTAAATGTTATCACCACACACACACAAACAATTATGATTATGTGATGGGAAAGATATTAACTAACCTTATTGTGGTAATCATTTTGTAATATATACATGTATCTAATCATCACAGAGTACACCTTAAATTTACATATGTTATATGTAAATAATATCTCAATACAGCTGGGAAGAAAATAAATCAATATAATTCACCATATTAATAGACTAAATGATAAAAATAGTATGACCGTATCAGTAGATGCAGAAAAAGCTTTCGACAAAATTCAACACTGATTCATGATAAAAGTTCTCAGGAAACTAGAAATGGAAGGGAACTTCTTTAACCTAATAAATGGTACCTGCAAAAACTCATACAGGTAACACTATACTTAATGACAAGAGACTAAATGCTTTCCTTCATAAGATTTGGAACAAGGCAAAGATGTCCTCTTTACCTCTCCTGTTCAACACTGTACTTGAGTTCCTAGCTAGTGCAATAAGGTAAGAAAAAGAAATGTATACAGGTTAGAGAGGAATAAACAAACTAGTCATAGGCAACATGATTATATATCCAGGAAATCCCACAGAATCTACAAAAACAACTGCTAGAACTAAAAATTGAGTTTAGCAATGTTGCAAGATACAAGCTTAGCATACAGAAGCCAGTTGTATTCCTATGTACAAGGAATGAACAATTGGAACCTGAAATTAAAACAAAACAATGCTATTGACAATAGTACCACCCTCAGAAAGGACTTAGGTATAAATCTAACAAAATATGTACAAGATCTGTATGTGGAAAACTAAAAAACATTTATGAAAGAAATAAAGAGGATCTAAATAAATGGAAAGATATACCATGCTCATGAACTGGAAGACTCAATATTGCTAAGATGTTAATTCCATCAAATATGGTCTACAGATTCAGTGCAGTCCCAAACAAAATCCCAGTCAACTTTTTTGTAGATTTTTTTTTTTTTTTTTTTTTTTTTTTTTTTTTTTTTTCCCAGTCAACTTTTTTGTAGATTTTTATAAGCTTATTCTAAAATTCACATGGAAAGGCAAAGACATTAGAATAGCCAAACAACTGGGGGGGGGGGAAACATGTTACCTGATTTTAAGACTTACTACAATACTACAGTAATCATAATAGTAATTATAGATATAGATTAACTGGGATGTTGAGGGAATCCCAGGATGGAATGTAAACTGTGACAAATAAGTTTAACTATATTACAAATGTATGCCATAACCACACTTAAGGGTGTAGGGAGAAAAGGAGCTGACCTTAAGTAACTTTGGAAACTGCATTTCGACTAGAAGCTTTAAGGCTAAAGACAAAAGAAACTATGCATAAAAACTGAATTATACCTGGTAAATTTGTTTCTCATTGGAGTACAGTTTCACAATTCTAAAATTGCTTTACATGTATATCGAAGATGAACAACTGAGTAAATGGATGGTAGATGGTGGGAATCAGGCTCCTCACTATGACAAGGGAAGTGACAGAGAAGAAAGGAAAGTTAAAATGAACCTTACAGTGCTGGTTTTGAAGGCAGAGGCATCAATATGAGCTCATGTATGTATTATATATATGAACTCGTCTGTGCTTTCATATATATATGTATATATATACACACATGCAGAAACAATTATAGATATACTTGTATTTATTAGTTAGTATACATAAATATATTATGCAGCTCTGTCTGCTGAGAGGGCCTAAAAGCATCCCAGTAGTAATGAATAAACCCAGTGCCCAGATTTTAGTTTCCATGTACCATTTTTGAAGTAAAATAAAACAAAACAAAACAGGCATCTTTGAGAAATGATTGATTTCTAGGATTGGGGTGAAGAAAATACAAGAAAGGAGTATCTTTTTTTTTTTTTTTTTTTTTTTTTTTTTTTTTTTTTGCTGTACACGGGCCTCTCACTGCTGTGGCCTCTCCCATTGTGGAGCACAGGCTCCGGACGCGCAGGCTCAGCAGCCATGGCTCACGGGCCCAGCTGCTCCGCGGCATGTGGGATCTTCCCAGACCGGGGCACGAACCCGTGTCCCCTGCATTGGCAGGCGGACTCTCAACCACCGCGCCACCAGGGAAGCCCCAGAAAGGAGTATCTTGAAGTAACAGAAAGTAAGAAAATTCTCAAAAAAATAAAATGATGTGGGGCCTAACAAAGGGACATAGGAACCAACCTGAAAGTGTTCCCAACTGCCAAAATCTGAAACAATTTGAGCAACAAAATAACAACAGTATTGGATTATAACTCAAGGCAAATATACATGAGTCCATACTGATATAAATAAAATACTGAATGAATGAAATAAAATGAAAGTGACAAGACACTTCCAAATACATTTATTAATTGCCTATGCCACTCCAGCAGGTGAAATTTACTTTCTTCCTTTCTTGACTTTCCAACTCATTTCAAAGAACAGAGTATGGAAAGGGAGAAATATTAACTATATCATGAAGAAACTTGGCAAATACCACCTTAACCAAGCGATCAAGGCTAACACCACCAGTAATATCATGTGGACATCGTGTACCGCCTGAGAAGATGGGATGAGAAGGGCACTTCACTTCTGTGGTCTTCCTTCAAAAACCCACAACTTCAGTCTAACTATGGAAAAAAAAACAACAACCTCCAAATCATAGAACATTGAATAAAATATCTGACTAGTACCCTTCAAACCTGTCAAGGTCATTTTAACTTTCCTTTCTTCTCTGTCACTTCCCTTGACATAGTGAGGAGCCTGATTCCCACCATCTACCATCCATTTACTCAGTTGTTCATCTTCAATATACATGTAAAGCAATTTTAGAATTGTGAAACTGTACTCCAATGAGAAACAAATTTACCAGGTATAATTCAGTTTTTATGCATAGTTTCTTTTGTCTTTAGCCTTAAAGCTTCTAGTCGAAATGCAGTTTCCAAAGTTACTTAAGGTCAGCTCCTTTTCTCCCTACACCCTTAAGTGTGGTTATGGCATACATTTGTTACAAACACAAAGCTGAAATAATTTGTCTCCAACACTACTATACTACAAGAAATGTTAATGAAGTTTCTCAATCTGAAGGAAAATAATACCTGAAGGAAAATGATTTCTTCTTGAAGGAGGAAACCTCATATCTACACACACACACACACACACACACA
>NC_041218.1:22554099-22562827 GCF_002837175.3 Physeter macrocephalus
ATATCTATACACACACACACACACACACACACAGAGGAATCAGAAATGGCAAGTATGTGGGTTAAAAAAAATAAATTTTCTCACTTTTGTAATTTCTTTAAAGCATATTTGACTGTTTAAACTAAAATATTACCAATGGCTTCCCTGGTGGCGCAGTGGTTGCGCGTCCGCCTGCCGATGCAGGGGAACCGGGTTCGCGCCCCGGTCTGGGAGGATCCCACATGCCGCGGAGCGGCTGGGACCATGAGCCATGGCCGCTGAGCCTCCGCGTCCGGAGCCTGTGCTCCGCAACGGGAGAGGCCACAACAGAGGAAGGCCCGCATACCACCAAAAAAAAAAAATAAAATTAAATAAATAAATAAATAAATAAAATATTACCAATGTATTGTGGGATTTATATATGTACCAGTGAAATATATGACAACAAGAGTGCAAATGAGTATGTAGAAGTATATAGTTTCATACTTAATATTAAATATAATACTATTTGAAGGTGCAGTGTAACAAGTTAAAGACAGATATTATAAGACATAGGACAAGCACAGAAAACAAAAAAACAAAGAGGCATAACCAGTAATGCATTAGAGGAAATAAAATGAAACACTAAAACATACGCAATTAGGGCAAAAGAAGGCAGAAAAAGAGAACAAAAATCAGATGAAAGAAATAGAAAAGTAGTAGCAAGATGGTAGACATAAGCCAGACAATATATGTAATTAAATTAAATGTAAATACTCAATTATAAGGCAGAGCTTGTCAGAGTGAATAACAGAGCAAGGCCTAACTATCTGATAACTACAAGAAATGACTTGATATACAAAGAAATAGTTAGACTAAAATAAAAAGATGGAGAAATATAACATGCAAACACTAATCTTAAGAAATCTGGATCATCTATATAAATGTCAGAGAAAGTAGACTTTAGAATAAGGAATATTGCTAAGAGTTAAAGAAGGACCATACTGGTTTACCTGTTGCTGCATAACAAATTACCACAAGCCTGGCAGCTTAAAACAATACCCATGTATTAGTTCACATTCTGTACATTAGAAGCCAAGCATGGCTTGGCTGGCTTCTCTAGTCAAGATATCACAAGGCTCAAATTGGCCAGGTTGAGTTTTCATCTGGAAGCTCTGGGGAAAAAAAATCTGCTTTTAACTTCACTCTTGTAGTTGGAAGAATTGAGTTCCTTGTGGTTGTATAAAAAAAAGTTCCCCGTTTCTTTGCTGTCACCCAGGGGTCTCACTCAGCTCCTAGAGGATACCCTCATTCCTTGATATGTGGTACCCTCCATCTTCAAGCCAGCAAAGGGCACTGAATCCTTCTCATGCTGCAAATTTCAGACTCCTCTTCTGTGACCAGCTGGAGAAAACTTTCTGTTTTTTGTGTTATTAGGTCAGTCTTACCCAGATAATCTCCCCAGTCTCAGGTTAATAGTGCCAATAAAACATAACTTAAGGGCTTCCCTGGTGGCGCAGTGGTTGCGCGTCCGCCTGCCGATGCAGGGGAACCGGGTTCGCGCCCCGGTCTGGGAGGATCCCACATGCCGCGGAGCGGCTGGGCCCGTGAGCCATGGCCGCTGGGCCTGCGCGTCCGGAGCCTGTGCTCCGCAATGGGAGAGGCCGCAGCAGAGGGAGGCCCGCATACCACAAAAAAAAAAAAAAAAAACATAACTTAATCCACGGAGTAAAACCCATCACATCAACAGCCCTGGAGATTATTCAGGTTATATATACCAGAGGGGAAGGAAATTTTGTGGGTCATCTTAGACTTCTTCCTGTCATAAGGACATTTCATAATGATAAAATAATCAAGTCACCTGGACATAGTAAGACTAAATATGTTTGCATCTAATAACAGAGCTTTAAGATATATGAGAGAAAAACTAATGGAACTAAAAAAATTATACAAATTTACAATTGTGGTTTTGAATTTCAGCCTTCCTTTCTCAGTGATTAATAGAGCAAAAGGACAGAAAATTAGTTGATACAGAAGACTTGCCCAACACTATTAACCAAGTTGACCTAATTGACATTTGTAGAGCACTACGTCCAATGATTTTAGAAAAGCTATTCTTTTCAAGTTCATGTGGTATAGTCACCACAATAAACTATATGTTGGGCCATAGAATAAGTTTCACCAAATGTAAAAGGATGGAAATTATAGAGTGTATTCTCTGACTGTAAAGGCATTAAATTAGAAGTCAATAAAACCCCTATTATAGCAACTCCACCACAACATGGAGACACTCCCACTTGATGTTTGGATGTCAATATGACAGTGATCCTTTGGTATGGTCAAAGAAATATTAATTACTCACATAGTGTAGAAGTCCCGAGGTGAGTGGTGGGGAGGATTGCTCTCTCTGAGTGAAAATCTAGAACAGAGAAAGAATGGATAGTGAGTGTGCAATATTTTATAAAGTGAAATACCTGCTAGTGTAAAGTTTGAAAGAGGTTCCACCCAGCATGAAAAGAGGCAAAAAGGCAACAAGAGGTCACATGTGCTTGTGGGCCTTGGGCGTGGGTGAGCTTTATCAGGATGCTACAGGAGGCAACAAACACAGGCAAGCAATAAGGTTTAAAGATGGCTAACGTTAAATCAAATGTCAATTGGAGTTTGTTTCTTTCATATGGTTATCATGACCCCAAAGAGAAGGCAATTAAACAACAAACGTAAATGATTCTTGGATTAAAGATGCAATCACAGGGAAAATGAGTAAATATTTTGAACTGAATGATAATGAAAATACAACATATTACTAAGGCAGTGCTTATAGGAAAACTTTTACCTTATCAAAAAAAGAAAGATCTGAAATCAATGACCTAAGCTTCCACTTTAAGAAACTGGAACGAGAAGAGAAAAGCAAGCCCGTGACCATAAAATAAAAGAAATAATAAAGATAGGAGCAGAAATTAACAAATGAGAAAAGAGATAGATAATGGAAAAATTAACAAAGTAAAAAGTGCTTCTTGGAAAGGATAAATAAAACTGAGAAGCCCTTAGCTAAACTGATCCAGGAATAAAGAACACAAATCACCAATACCAGGAATGAAAAGGTGTTATCACCAGAGATCTAAAGACATTAAAAGGATAATAATATTTTGAATAATTTTATGCCAATAAATTTGACAACCAAGATGAAATGAGGAAAAACCTTGAAAAATACTATTTATAATAATAACTGATACCCCAAAAGGCAAGTATTCACAACACATATATCAGACAAAGGACTTGTATCCAGTATATATCTATAGATCTCTTACAACTTATTAGTAAGAAGACAAACTATCCAATTTAAAAATGGGCAAAGGCGCTTCCCTGGTGGCGCAGTGGTTGAGAGTCCGCCTGCCGATGCAGGGGACACAGGTTCATGCCCTGGTCCGGGAAGATCCCACGTGCCGCGGAGCGGCTAGGCCCGTGAGCCATGGCCGCTGAGCCTGCGCGTCCGGAGCCTGCGCTCCCCAACGGGGGAGGCCACAAAAGTGAGAGGCCCGCGTACCACAAAAAAAAAAAAAAAAAAAAAGGCAAAGGATTTGAAGGGATCTTTACAAAATAAGATAATTAGTCAATAAGCACATGAAAAGATATACAAAAAGTTAGTCATCAGGGAAATGCAAACTAAAACTACAATAATTTACAACTACACACTCAGTAGAATGATTAAACATTTTTAAAGTGACAATTCTAAGTGTTGGAGAAGTTGTGGAGAAACTGGAACTCATATATTGTGGGTGACAAGGTAGAATGGTAAAACCATTTTGGAAAACAGTTTGGCAATTCCTTATAAAGTTAAACATACACTTACCATACGAACCAGCAATTCTATGCCTGTTTACCGAAGAGAAGACTTATACATGAATACTGATAGCAGTTTTATTCATAATAAAGCCAGATATTTGCCCCAGACAAGGAGAATTCCCGTCTGATGCTCCTCTCCTCCAAGAATTTAAGAAGCTACTGAAACATGCTGTCTGCTCTCAAACCAGAGGCATCCAAAATCACCACAGCCAGATTTTGCATTTAACAGCCACCCTAAATCCCAGAAACCTGCTCTCACTAATCTCTAGGCAACAAGACTCAGCTTCTGTTCTTCCAAACCTGATTACTTACCTAAGTTCCTATAGCCAATGTGAATCTCTTTCCCTGCACTTTCAAAGAAGCTTCAGCAAAGCCCCAACACCAAGAAGACCATGATAGCAGGATTTCCTTCACCAGATAACTCAGCACCACAAATGCCAACTCAAGAGCCCATGTGGCTATTCTAACCAGTAGTAAATGGGAAATGCCTGCAAGAGTCTGGAGATGGGCCCAAATTACCCTGTTAGCCAAAGCAGTTGGGAGAAGCATCTAATGATTGCCTTGTAGTAACTCAGGAGGAATCAGTTTGAATCAAGAACTCACCCAAGATGGCGATCCAAGAAATACTTGAGAAACTGTGGTGGAAACCTCTGTGAATTTGTTGGAGAGTCATGCTCAGGACTTTCAACTGTTCATCCCCAGGTCCATTCTTGGTACTAGACTGGCACCCCATATGTTCTCTTCTTGCAGCAGTTCCTGCGTCATCTGCTGGCTTCCTCACCTCCTGCTGCTGTCAATAACTAGAGTGGCCATAAAGTTTATCATCCAAACTGGGACACCTGAGAATGTAAAGTGGGTGTGATTAATTATTACAGTTTGACAACAGGTTTAAACTGGGACTATCCCAGGAAAACCAGGACATACGGTCACTCTAATGATGACTCCTCTGCTCCAAGGAGTTCTCTCTCAAAATTAACTGGAGAGTCACAGTCACCACACCATTCTCTTTGCTGCCCGCACAAAAATGCAAGTAGACTTTTCATTTTAAAGGTTTTATTTCTAGTCATTAGAGGTAAATTGACAATGATAACTAATAAGAGAAAATTAAAAGAATATAAAGTACCTAATTTATGGTCCCTAAATAGCCAAATACACTGAGATGGCAACTAAACTTTCATGGACTTTAGTTTTAGATCTTATTTCTTTTTCTTTATGTAAATAACCACCTATTATTGCAGACACATCACATGTGTATTGTGAAAAATAAGAAAATGTTGACAAACCAAAACTACAAAATAAAACACCTTCACCTAGAAATTACTACTACTGAGTGATGTTAGCAAAAATAGTGGGCTAAGAACCTCAAAATTCTCTCCTCCACAAAAACAATGAAAAACTAGCAAAAATAATCAGAATCAACTTTTTCAGAACTCTGGAAAATAAACAAAGGGTTACAGTAATCCAAAAAGTATTTATTTTTAAAAAAGCTGAATCTCAGTAAGAACTGAGATTTGTATGATAATTTGTATAATAATTTAATTTGCCATATTCCCATGCATTTCTTTTCAGCTCCATCGTTGTCTTGGAAACCAATAGCCCACAATTACAGTGAAAACCAGCAGCCTGGCAGTTATCAGAGGGGCAGAATGGAGTTGGAGCTCCTTCAAAGCTCATTCATAAAGAACTGTCATTATTTGACCTATCTGGTGGTTCCTGGGAGATCCCACTTGCAAGGTTGTCTTTATTTGACTGACTCAGGGTTCATCCAATGCAAAAAACCTTTTCCCCAAGACAACTATCAAAAACAATTAGAGGTAATTGTTTAACTTCACAGCTGCCTCACTCATTGGATAATGGCTGGGGCAAATAATAGACTAACCAAAAAACTTAAAAGGAAAATTTGACAATGAAACCATAGGGACTGTAAAAATACCTGCACATTCCTGGGAACCTAGAAGGCCACATGCATATATGGAGCTGTGCTCATGCTTAGGGCTGTACACATAATCAGCAAAGACCTTAAGAGCTCATTTTTACTTGAGACCTTGAGTCTCTGTGCAAGCAGGAAGTAAAGGCAAAGGAAGAATTTTCAGCTGCCTAGCTGAGTGTTGAAGGCATGTCCCAACATACACAGTGACCTCCTCTGCAAAGACTGGAAGACTTATTGGTTCCTAGAAATTTCTGCCCTATTATTAGCTGACCACTAAGCTAAGAAATCAGAGATTTCAATATACAGAAAAGAATACAGACTTTACAGAATTTGTTAAGAAAAGTCACTAAACAAGCAATAACAAACAGGAACAGCAATGACAAAC
Organism: Physeter macrocephalus; assembly: GCF_002837175.3. Lineage (NCBI taxonomy): Eukaryota > Metazoa > Chordata > Mammalia > Artiodactyla > Physeteridae > Physeter > Physeter macrocephalus. Next base: position 22,560,216 of record NC_041218.1, read on the forward strand.
CTTGGGGAGGGGAGAGAATCTGATTTACAGATTACATTCCAGTTTGCCAATCTGAATTCCAGATTACCATATTATATTATTTTAAATGTCCAGTTTCAGTAAAAAATTTTGAGAAATGAAAATAAATAGGAACATATGGTCAATACATAGGGGGAAAAAGCAATCAATAGAAATTCCCTGAGAAAGCCCAGCTGTTGGACTGAGAGGACAAAGATTTAAATCAGCTATTATAAATGTTTAAAAGAATGAACTGAAACCATGTCTAAAAAACTAATGGAAAGTATGAGAACAATATCTCATAAAATAAAAATATCAATAGAGGTAGACATTATATTTGAAAAAATGACCCAAATGAAAATTCTGTGGTTGAAAAGTACTATGATGGAAATGAAAAATTCACTAGAAGGGCTCTAGAACAGATTTGAGCAGGCAGAAGAAAAAATGTTCAAACTTGAAAATAGTTCAGTTGAGCTTATCCAGTCTGAGGAATAGAAAGAAAAAAGAATGAAGAAATATTAAAAGAATCTTAGAGACCTCTGGGACACCATCAGCAATTCAACAAAAGTTGGAAACTTCAATAACCCACTTTCAATAATGGGTAAAATAATAAGACAGATTAGTACAGAAACAGAAGACCTAACACTATAAACCAACTAGATCTAATAGACATTTATAGAACACTCCACTCAACAACATTAGAATACACATCACTCTCAAATGCACATGGAACATTCTCCAGCATAGACCATATGTTAGAACATAAAACAAGTCTTAATAAGTTTAAAAGGATAGAAATCATACAAGGTATTTTCCCTGACCAAAAGAGACTAAAATTAGAAATCATTAATGGAAGGAAATTTGGGGAATTCACAAATACTTGGAAATTAAACAACACACCCCTAAGTAACCACCAGGTCAAGGAAGTAACACAAGGGAAATTAGAAAATACAGCTGACCCTTGAACAACACAAGGGTTAGGGGCACTGATCCTCCATGCAGTCAAAGCTCCATGTATAACTTTACAGTCAGCCCTCCATATCCTCAGTTCTGCATCCATATGTTCAACAAACTGCAGATTGTAGAGTACTATACTACATATTTATTGAAAAAAATCCATATATAAGTGGACCTGTGCAGTTTAAACCTGTGTTGTTCAGAGTTAACTGCACTTTGATATAAATGAAAATGAAAGCACAACACACCAAACCTTTTGCAATGCAGTGAAAGCAGTGCTTATATGCAAATGTATAGTTGTGAATTGTTATATTTAAAAAGAAGAAAGTTTTCATGTCAACAACCTAACCTCCCATATTAAGAAACTAGCAAAGGAGAGCAATCTAAACCCACAGCAAACAGAAAGACAGAAATAATAGAGATTAGACCTGAAATAAATGAAATAGAGAATAGAAAAACAATAGAGATAATCAATAAAACCAAAACTTGGTTCTTTGAAAAGATCAACAGAATTGAAAAAATATTAGCTAGATTGACCAAGTAAAGATAGAACACTCAAATTACTAAAATCAAGAATGAAAGACTGACAATATTAGTGACCTCCTAGAAATAAAAATGATTATAAAAAATTCTATGAATAATTGTATGCCAACAAATTAGGTAAGCCTAGATAAGATGCACAAATTCCTAGAGAGACACAAACTATCAAAACTGACTCAAGAATAAATAGAAATTTTGAATAGACCTGTAACAAGTAAAGAGATTGAATTAATAATCAAAAACTTCCTACAAAGAAAAGCCCAGAACCACATGGCTTCACCAGTGTGTTCTACCCAATGTTTAAAGAGGAATTAACACCAATTCTTCACAAATTGTAAAAAATACAAGAGGAAGGCACACGTCCCAACTCATTCTATGAGGCCACTATTACTCTAATACCAAAACCAGACAAAGATATTACAAAAAAAGAAGACTATTCAGACGATATTACAAAGTTACAGTAATCAAGACACTATGGTACTGGCACAAAAACAGAAATATAGATCAATGAAACAGGATAGAAAGCCCAGAGATAAACCCACACACATATGGTCACCTTATCTTTGATAAAGGAGGAAATAATGTACAATGGAGAAAAGACAGCTTCTTCAATAAGTGGTGCTGGGAAAACTGGACAGCTACATGTAAAAGAATGAAATTAGAACACTTCCTAACACCATACACAAAAATAAACTCAAAATTGATTAAAGACCTAAATGTAAGGCCAGACACTATCAAACTCTTAGAGGAAAACATAGGAAGAACACTCTGACGTAAATCACAGCAAGGTCCTTTTCGACTCACCTCTTAGAGAAATGAAAATAAAAAACAAAAATAAACAAATGGGACCTAATGAAACTTAAAAGCTTTTGCACAGCAAAGGAAAACATAAACAAGATGAAAAGACAGCCCTCAGAATGGGAGAAAATATTTGCAAATGAAGCAACTGACAAAGGATTAATCTCCAAAATATACAAGCAGCTCATGCAGCTCAATATCAAAAAAACAAACAACCCAATCCAAAAATGGGCAGAAGACCTAAATAGACATCTCTCCAAAGAAGATATACAGATCGCCAACAAACACATGAAAGGATGCTCAACATCACTAATCATTAG
>NC_041218.1:22562981-22564546 GCF_002837175.3 Physeter macrocephalus
TCACCTTCCTCCCCACAGATACATCAGAAATACATCTACACGTGGAACTGCTCCTATAGAACACCCACTGAACGCTGGCAGAAGACCTCAGACCTTCCAAAAGGCAAGAAACTCCCCACGTACCTGGGTAGGGCAAAAGAAAAAAGAACAAACAGAGACAAAAGAATAGGGACGGAACCTGCACCAGTGGGAGGGAGCTGTGAAGGAGGAAAGGTTTCCACACACTAGAAGCACCTTCACGGGCGGAGACTGCAGGTGGCAGAGGCGGAAGCTTCGGAGCCACGGAGGAGAGCGCAGTAACAGGGTGCGGAGGACAAAGCGGAGAGATTCCCGTACGGAGGATCGGTGCCGACCGGCTCTCACCAGCCCGAGAGGCTTCTCTGCTCACCCGCCTGGGCGGGCGGGGGCTGGGAGCTGAGGCTTGGGCTTCGGTTGGATCGCAGGGAGAGGTCTGGCGGCGCGACCACAGCCTGAAGGGGTTAGTGCACCACGGCTAGCCGGGAGGGATTCAGGGAGAAGTCTGGAGCTGCCGAAGAAGCCAGAGACCTTTTCTTCCCTCTTTGCTTCCTGGGGCGCGAGGAGAGGGGATTAAGCGCACCGCTTAAAGGAGCTCCAGAGACGGGCGCGGAGCTGCCGAAAAGACAAGAGACTTTTTCTTACCTCTGTTTCCTGGTGCGAGAGGAGAGGGGATTAAGCGCGCCGCGTAAAGGAGCTCCAGAAACGGGCGCGAGCCGCGGCTGTCGGCGCGGACACCAGAGACGGGTGTGGGACGCTAGGGCTGCTGCTGCGCCTCAAAGAAGCCTGTGTGCGAGCACAGGTAACTGTCCACACCGCCACTCCCGGGAGCCTGTGCAGCCCGCCATTGATGGGGTCCTGGGATCCAGGGACAGCTTCCCAGGGAGAACGCGCAGCGCGCCTCAGGCTGGTGCAGCGTCACGCCGGCCTCTGCCGCCGCGGGCTGGCCCCGCATCCATGCCCCTCCCTCCCCACCCCCTCGGCCTGAGTGAGCCAGAGCCCCCGAATCAGCTGCTCCTTTAACACCGTCCTGTCTGAGCGAAGAGCAGACGCCCTCGGAAGACCTACGCGCAGAGGCGGGGCCAAGTCCAAAGCTGAACACCACCTAGGGTTCTGACCGAACCGTTTTTTTTTAAATAAAATTTTTCTTCTTAATAATTATTTTTTATTTTAATAACTTTATTTTATCCTATTTTATTTTATCTTCTTTCTTTCTTCCTTCCTTTCTTCCTGTCTTCCTTCCTTCCTTCATTTCTTCCTTCCTTCCTTTCTTCCTTCCTTCCTTCCTTCCTTTCTTTCCTTTCTATTTTTTCTCCCTTTTATTCTGAGCCGTGTGGATTAAAGGCTCTTTGGACACCCTATGCCCAACAACTAGCAAGACACGACTACAGCCCCATCCATTAGCAGAGAGGCTGCCTAAAATCATAATAAGACTACCGACATCCCAAAACATGCCACCAGACGTGGAACTGCCCACCAGAAAGACAAGATCCAGCCTCATCTACCAGAACATAGGCACTAGTCCCCTCAACCAGGAAACCTACTCAACC
>NC_041218.1:22566537-22590248 GCF_002837175.3 Physeter macrocephalus
TGGTGTTAGGGATTGTTCTAATTTCATACTTTTACATGTAGCTGTCCAGTTTTCCCAGCACCACTTATTGAAGAGGCTGTCTTTTCTCCACTGTATATCCTTCCCTCCTTTATCAAAGATAAGGTGACCATATGTGTGTGGGTTTATCTCTGGGCTTTCTATCCTGTTCCATTGATCTATATTTCTGTTTTTGTGCCAGTACCATACTGTCTTGATTACTGATAGTATACATAGAGAATCCTAAGGATGCTACCAGGAAACTACTAGAGCTAATCAATGAATTTGGTAAAGTAGCAGGATACAAAATTAATGCACAGAAATCTCTGGCATTCTTATACACTAATGATGAAAAATCTGAGAGTGAAATTAAGAAAACACTCCCATTTACCATTGCAACAAAAAGAATAAAATATCTAGGAATAAACCTACCTAAGGAGACAAAAGACTTGTATGCAGAAAACTATAAGACACTGATGAAAGAAATTAAAGATGATACAAATAGGTGGAGAAATATACCATGTTCTTGGATTGGAAGAATCAACATTGTGAAAATGACTCTACTACCCAAAGCAATCTACAAAGTCAGTGCAATCCCTATCAAACTACCACTGGCATTTTTTACAGAGCTAGAAGAAAAAATTTCACAATTTGTATGGAAACACAAAAGACCCCGAATAGCCAAAGCAATCTTGAGAACGAAAAATGGAGCTGGAGGAATCAGGCTCCCTGACTTCAGACTATACTACAGAGCTACAGTAATCAAGACAGTATGGTACTGACACAAAAACAGAAATATAGATCAATGGAACAGGATAGAAAGCCCAGAGATAAACCCACACACATATGGTCACCTTATCTTTGATAAAGGAGGGAAGGATATACAGTGGAGAAAAGACAGCCTCTTCAATAAGTGGTGCTGGGAAAACTGGACAGCTACATGTAAAAGTATGAAATTAGAACAATCCCTAACACCACACACAAGAATAAACTCAAAATGGGTTAAAGACCTAAATGTAAGGCCAGACACTATCAAACTCTTAGAGGAAAACATAGGCAGAACACTCTATGGCATAAATCACAGCAGGATCCTTTTGGACCCATCTCCTAGAGAAATGCAAATAAAAACAAAAAAAAACAAATGGGACCTAATGAAACTTAAAAGCTTTTGCACAGCAAAGGATACCATAAACAAGACCAAAAGACAACCCTCAGAACGAGAGAAAATATTTGCAAATGAAGCAACTGACAAAGGATTCATATCCAAAATTTAGAAGCCACACATGCAGCTCAATACCAAAAAACAGACAACCCAATCCAAAAATGGCCAGCAGAACTAAATAGACATATCTCCAAAGAAGAGACACAGATTGCCAACAAACACATGAGAGAAATGCTCAACATCATTAATCATTAGAGAAATGCCAACCCAAACTACAATGAGGTATCATCTCACACCGGTCAGAATGGCCATCATCAAAAACTCTAGAAACAATAAATGCTGTAGAGGGTGTGCAGAAAAGGGAACACTCTTGCACTGCTGCTGGGAATGTCAATTGATACAGCCACAATGGAGAACACTATGGAGTTTCCCTAAAAAACTACAAATAGAACTACCATACGAACCCGCAATCCCACTACCTGGCATATACCCTGAGAAAACCATAATTCAAAAAGAGTCATGTACCAAAATGTTCATTGCAGCTCTATTTACGATAGCCAGGACATGGAAGCATGTTAAGTGTCCATCAACAGATGAATGGATAAAGAAGATGTGGCACATATATACGATGGAATATTACTCAGCCACAAAAAGAAATGAAACGGAGTTATTTGTAATGAGGTGGATAGAACTGGAGTCTGTCATACAGAGTGAAGTAAGTCAAGAGGACCAAAAAAATATCGTATGCTAACACATATATATGGAATCTAAGGAAAAAAAATGTCATGAAGACTTTACCGGTAGGACGGGAATAAAACACAGACCTATTAGAGCATGGACTTGAGCATACGGGGAGGGGGAAGGGTAAGCTGTGACGAAGTGAGAGAGTGGCAAGGACATATATACACTACCAAATGTAAATTAGATACCTAAAGGGAAGCTGCCGCGAGTTATTTTTAATGAGGTGGATAGACCTGGAGTCTGTCATACAGAGTGAAGTAAGTCAAAGGAGAAAAACTAATACCGTATGCTAATACATATATATGGGATCAAAAAAATAATGGTCATGAAGAACCTAGGGGCAGGACGGGAATAAAGACGCAGACCTACTAGAGAATGGACTTGAGGACACGGGGAGGGGGAAGGGTAAGCTGGGACAAAGTGAGAGAGTGGCATGGTATATATGTCCATATATACACTACCAAATGTAAAACCGATAGCTAGTGGGAAGCAGCTACATAGCACAGGGAGATCAGCTCTGTGCTCTGTGACTACCTAGAGGGGTGGGATAGGGAGGGTGGGAGGGAGGGAGATGCAAGAGGGAAGAGATATGGGGATATATGTATATGTATATTTGTTATAAAGCAGAAACTAACACACCATTGTAAAACAGTTATACTCCAATAAAGATGTTTAAAAAAAAAAGATGTGGCACATATATACTATGGAATATTACTCAGCCATAAAAAGAAGTGAAACTGAGTTATTTGTAGTGAGGTGGATGGACCTGGAGTCTCATACAGAGTGAAGTAAGCCAGAATGAGAAAAACAAATATGGTATGCTAACACATATATATGAAATCTAAGAAAAAAAATGTCATGAAGAGCATCAGCTAGGTTGTTTGTGACCACCTAGAGGGTTGGGATAGGGAGGGTGGGAGGGAGGGAGACTCAAGAGGGAAGAGATATGAGAACATATGTATATGTATAACTGATTCACTTTGCTGTAAAGCAGAAATTAACACACAATTGTAAAGAAATTATGCTCCAATAAAGATGTTAAAAAAAAAAAAAAACTACAGTGAGGTATCACCTCACACCAGTTAGAATGGCCATCATCAAAAAATCTACAAACAGTAAATGTGAAGTAAGTCAGAAAGAGAAAGACAAATACCATACGATGTCACTTATATGTGGAATATTTAAAAAATGGTTCTGATGAACCTAGGGGCAGGACAGGAATAAAGACGTAGACGTAGAGAGTGGACTTGAGGACACGGGGAGTGGGGAGGGTAAGCTGGAAATGAAGTGAGAGAGTAGCAGTGACATATATACACTACCGAATGTAAAATAGATAGCTAGTGGGAAGAAGCCGCATAGCACAGGGAGATCAGCTCTGTGCTTTGTGACCACCTAGGGGGTGGGGTAGGGAGGGTGGGAGGGAGACGCAAAAGGGAGGGGATATGGGGATATATGTATATGCAGAGCTGACTCACTTTGTTATAAAGCAGAAACTAACACACAATTGTAAAGCAATTATACTCCAATAAAGATGTTAGGAGATGCAAGAGAGAGGGGATATGGGGATACATGTATATGTATAACTGATTCACTTTTTTATACAGCAGAAACTAACACAATATGGTAAAGCAATTATACTCCAATAAAGATGTTAAAAAATAAAGAAAAGGAAACTAAAGATCAATATCCCTTAAGAACTTAGACACAAAAGTTCTCAATAAATACCAGAACACTGAATTTTGTAAGATATAAGAAAGCTTATACACTGTGACAGAATATAAGTTTGGTTCAACATATGAAAACAAATGTAATACGTCATATTAATAGAATGAAGCACAATACCATATGATCATCTCAATAGACACCAAAACAAGAATTTGACAAATGTCAACACCCTTTTATGATTAAAAAAACCCCAAAAAGTATAAATAGAACTCCCTCAATCTGATAAAGGGCATGTACAAAAACCCCACAACAGATATCATACTTAATGGTGAAAGACTGAAAGCTTTTCTCCCTAAGATCAGGAACAAGACAAGTGTGTATGCTCTTGACACTTCTAATCAACATGGTACTGGAGGTTCTAGCCAGGGCAATGAAGCAAAAACAAAAACAAAAACAAAACAAAAAAAAACTGCTTCAAAGCATGCCATTAAGAAAGTTAAAGAAACAACCCACAGAATGGAAGAAAACCTTGCCCATCATATGTATGATAAGGGTCTGGTATCCTGGATATTTATCCAGTAAAAGAACTCCTACAGTTCATCAATAAAAAGACAAATAACCTAATTTTTAAATTGCCAAAAGAACATGAATAGACATTTCTACAAAGAAGATACACAAATGGCCAATAAACATATGAAAAGATGCTCAACATCATTAGCCATCAGGGAAATGAAAATCAAATGACATACCACTTCATACACAGTAAGATGGCTCTGATTAAAAAAAATATGGACAATAACAAGTATTGGCAAGGATATGGAGAAATTGGAATCCTCATACATTGCTGGTGGGACTGTAAAATGGTACAGCCCCTTTAGAAAACAGTTCGGCATTTCCTCAAAAAGTTAAAGTTACCATATGACCAACAATTCTGCTCCTAGGGATATATCCAAAAGAACTGAAAACATATGTTTACACAAAAACTTGTACATAAATGTTCATATCAGCATTATTCATAATAACCAAAAGGTTAAAACAACCCAAGTGTCCATCAACTGATGAATGGATAAACACAATGTGGTATATCCATACAGTGGAATATTTTTTCAGCCATAAAAAGGAATGAAGTACTAATACATGCTACAATATGGATGAGCTTTGACAACATTATGCTAAGTGAATGAAGCCATACACAAAAGGCTACAAATTGTATGATTCCATGTATATGAAATATTCATAATAAGTAAATTCATAGAGACAGAAAGTAGATTATTGTTTGCCAGAGGTGAAGAAAGGGGGATATATGGAGAGATTACTAATGGGTATGGGGCTTCTTTTGGGGGTAATGAAAATGTTTTGGAACTATATAGTGATGATAGCGACACAAGCTTGTGACTGTAGTAAAATCTTCTGAATTGTATACTCTAAAAGGATGAATTTTACGGTATACGAATTATATCTCAATAAAAAAGAGATATGCTACTGCTAATACCCACATTAGTATCTTTTCAAATCTTTCTCTATGCTTATATGTAATATGTAATGTTTTAACCAAAATGACATATTACTGGATATACCCTTTGAAACCTTCTTTTTCAGTCACCTTGCCCTTTCTGTAAGTTTCATTTCATCTACTACTCAATCCGTATTCCAATTTCCCCATTTGTTTAAAAAATGTTCTTTACCGTTGGTTTGCCCAAATCAGTAACCAATCCAGGACCATATATTACATCTTGTTTGATGTCCCTTAAGTCTGTTTGAACATAGCACAGTTCCTTTTCCATGACACTGACTGTTTAAGAGGCCAGGTCAGTTGTCTTGCAGAGTATCCTACTGTCAGGATTTGACTGGTTGCTTCCTCATGGTATTTTTCAACTTGTTCCTCCATCTCCTGTTTTTCACATAAAATAAAACTTATATCTAAACTATTTATTCAAGTTAAATATATTTGGATAGAACCTGTCATAGGTTATATTGTATACTCTATATGGAGTCACATCATAGGACACATAACATCTGGTTGACTGTCTATTAGGAACACTGAGACTGATCTCAGGATATAAGAGTGATGACAGTCTGACCCCTTTGCTATACAGTTTTTCCACCTTGCTGTCTGTGGTGTGTTGCTTTGGTGCTATACAAGTATCAGCTCCCCAAACTCATTCACCAAACAGTCTTTTAAAACTAACTGAAGTACCTTGCCTGAATCAATATTTTCATTAGAGTTTCCCAACTATTTCTTTCATTATTGTATAATTCCTTCTACATTTATTTGCTGGCATTCTTCTGGTAGCACTTTCCCTCATCTGCTAGGGCTACTTGCTTACCTTGAAATACAGTTCCAACTGGAAAGGGAGGATAAATGCTTAATTCCTCCTATTTAATTACAAAATTTTAGGGTTTTTTCCCTTAAAGTAGTGTTCACCAACCCCACCTTCCTTTCCTCTACTTTCTATAGAGCTTTCCTTCTGCCTGAATATGTATTCAAGGCCTCTCTGCAGCCCAGCATTGATCCATTTGGCATTTCCTCTCAGAAGCCCCATTAACTTAGCCCATAACTTTTCCTAGAACTCAAAAAATCCCACAGAATACCCATAGGACTACCAAATTTCATTAGTTGAGGCCCTAGACCTACAGAAATTGTCCAAGCATCCATTTCAACAAGACTAACTCAACCAGGTTGTCTCCTTTTCCATCTTCAGTGCTAATTGCGCCTGAGTCCTTGACAGGGTAAGCCCTGGCCAGACTCATATCAACTCTTAACTATGTTCTCTGAAAGTATTTTGCCTAATCTCTGGCCTTTGGAAATGATTACTAAGATAAATAAACACATTGGCAAGGAATCATGGTGTGGGAAGATGAGAACTGTATCATCAGCAGAGGCCAGATTTTTGAAGAGGAGAGAAAGTCCTGACAATAGACCCTGAGCATCAGTATGGACTGTGGGTCCAAAAGCACTTTTCTTCTATGAGGAAGGTGTAAGTCTGAAGCAAGATGGGCTCAAACCTGGAGGAGCTATGGCTGACTTGTGATACTTTGTCCTCAGCTCATGCTGAGTGAGGGTGCAAACAAAGGGGAACAGGACCTTGCTGGCAGTCTCAGCAAAAGCTGGGATAATGAGCACCTCTGCAGCCCCCAGGGGCTATGAACTGACTGATCTATAAACCAGAACACCAATGCATTTGTATACAAAGAGGATGCTCCTTGCCAAAGAGACCAGATGTTCATGCTGACTGGTCATCGCATTCTCTCCTGTTGGAAAATCTATATGGAAAGCCAAATTATAATCAAGAGGTTGTCTGTGAGCATGAAATCAGAACAAAAGCAGGGAATTGGATGAGCTCTGTGGCATCAATAGGGATATAAGGTGGACTGCATATTTGTGTCAAATGGTCAAAAAACAACTCTTTCCCTCGACAGGGCTGGAGACATAATGACAAATGTTTGTTCCTTGGCTCCACTTTTCAGCACTCCCTACAGACCACCCCCCTTCTGCTCACATATTCTTTCTTCAGCTGTTAAGGCCATTGATTAGGTTACAGCTTTGCTCCACATTCCATCATGCCTTGATTAAATTTCCAGGCATTGCTACATCCTGTTTCTTAGGATGACATTTGCAGACATTTATTCACATTCATTGTGTGTGGATTTCACTAGTTTAACAATCAAAGGCTGATATTATTTACCAGTTTGGAGGACACTTTACAACTGTGCCCTATGTACTGATATACTAGACAGCAGAAAAAAAGGTTGAAAATGCTCAGTGTGATAAAGGGGGAGCCTTCCTCTGGTTTGGTCTCCCATGTGTCTTCATGAGCACTGTCACAGAATTTCATTAATTTGACAAATATTTATTGTTTGCCACCATATGCCAGAACCATCCCAGGCACTAGGACTATAAAGAATGAGACATGCTATCCCTGCATTCAAGGAGCTGATAAGGTAGTGAAGGAGGCAGGCAAAGAAATCACCCATCACAGCACAGCATGGTAGACACAGGGTTCCATGGAACCATTTTGAAAAAGCACCTCCTGAAGTCTGGGATGAGGGTAGGAGTTAGTCAGGGAAGGCTGCCAGAAAGAGGTGATTTCCTTCTTTAACCCAAAGGGATAGTGAAGAGTGAAAAAGGGATTTTCCAAACAGAAAGAATAGCAAGCACAAAGACTCATGGCATACTTGAAGCCATTCTGTATGGTAAGAGATTGGGCTGAAATGGTGAGCAAAGAACAGAATTTCAAAGGTCTTGTGTGTCACTCTAAAGGAGTGGATATATGTATATGTATAACTGGATCACTTTGCTGTACAGCAGAATCTAACACAGCATTGTAAATCAACTACAGTCCAATAAAAATGAATTTAAAAAATTAAAAGGGGCTTCCCTGGTGGCGCAGTGGTTGCGCGTCCGCCTGCCGATGCAGGGGAATCGGGTTCGCGCCCCGGTCTGGGAGGATCCCACATGCCGCGGAGCGGCTGGGCCCGTGAGCCATGGCCGCTGAGCCTGCGCAAGAACAGAATTTCAAAGGTCTTGTGTGTCACTCTAAAGGAGTGGATATATGTATATGTATAACTGGATCACTTTGCTGTACAGCAGAATCTAACACAGCATTGTAAATCAACTACAGTCCAATAAAAATGAATTTAAAAAATTAAAAAAAAATAAAATAAAGAATATAGGCTTGATCATAAGACTATGGAAAATCACTGAAGGGTTCTAAGGTCTACTTTGTCTAAAATTAACATAGCCAGTCCAGCTGTTGTTTTGTTTTTATTGTGGCAAAATATATATAAAAGAAAGCTTACCATTTTAGACATTTTAAAGTACGTGTATACCATATTTTGTTTATCCATTCATCATTTGATGGGCACTTGGGTTGTTTCTACCTTTTGACTAGTGTGAATAATGCCAGTATGAACATTGGTATACAAGTATCTGTTTGGGTTCCTGTTTTCAATTATTTTGGGTAAATACCCAGGAGTGGAATTGCTGAGTCTTATGGTAATTCTATGTCTAAGTTTTTGAAGAACCATCGACTATTTTTGCATAGCAGCTGAACCATTTTACCTTCCCACTTGCAATGCACAAGCATTCCAATCCACATCCTCACCAACACCTGTTTTCCATTTTTTTAAAAAAAATAGCCATCCTGCTGGTTACAAAGTGGTACCTCATTGTAGTTTTGATTTGCTTTTCTCTAATAACTAATGATGTTGAACATCTTTTCATGTGCTTATTGGCTATTTGTATATCTTCTTTGCAGAAATGTCTGTTCAAGTCTTTGCCCTTTTTTAATTGGGTTGTTTCTTTTGTTGTTGCTGTTGTTGAGTTTTAGGAGTTCTTTATATATTCTGGATATTAATCCCTTATCAGAAGTATGATTTGCAAATATTTTCTTCCTTTCTCTTTATAGTAGTATCCTTCAAAGTACAAATGTTTTAATTTTGACGAAGATCAATTATTTTTTCTTTTGTTGCCTGAGCTCTTGGTGTCATATTTAAGAAAGCATTGCCAAGTCCAATGTTATAAAGATTTCCCCCTATGTTTTCCTCTAAGAGTTTTACAGTTTTAGTTCTTACATTTAGGCCTTTGATCCATTTTGAGATAATTTTTGTGTATGGTGTAAGGTTCAACTTCATTATTTTGTATGTGAATATCCAGTTTTCCCAGCACCATTTAAAATTTTTTTTATTTTATATTGGAATATAGTTGATTTAAAATGTTGTGTTAGTTTTAGGTGTACAGCAAAGTGATGCAGTTATGCATACACATATATCTATTCTTGTTCAGAGTCTTTTCCCATATAGGTTGTTACAGAGTACTGAGTAGAGTTCCCTGTGCTATACAGTAGGTCCTTGTTGATTATCTATTTTATATATAGTCATGTGTCTAAATTAATCCCAACCTCCTAATTTATCCCTCCCCCCGCAGCACAATTTGTTGAACAGACTTTCCTTTCCCTAGTCCAGCTTTCCTTTGATTAGTGTTTACTTGGTATAGTTTCTTCTATCCATTTACTTTTAACCAACAAGTTTTTTTTTTTTTTTTTTGCTGTACGCGGGCCTCTCCCTGTTGTGGCCTCTCCCTTTGCGGAGCACAGGCTCCGGACGCGCAGGCTCAGCGGCCATGGCTCACGGGCCCAGCCGCTCCGCGGCACGTGGGATCTTCCCGGACCAGGGCACGAACCCGTGTCCCCTGCATCGGCAGGCGGACTCTCAACCACTGCGCCACCAGGGAAGCCCCCAACAAGTATTTTTAATTTAAAGTATATTTCCTGTAGGTAACAAATAATTGGTTTTCTTTATTTAATATGAAAATATTTGCCTTTTAATTGGGATGTTTATAGAAGGGGTTGGCTATAAATGTTTTCTGTAAAGGACCAGATAGTAAGTATTTCAGGTTTCCAAGTCATCCAGTCTCTGTTATAAATGCTTGACTCTGCCATTGTAATGAGAAAGGAGCCATAGGTAATGCATAAATTAATGGGTATGACTGTGGTCCAATGAAACTTATTTTACAAAAACAGGCAGCAGGCTAAATTTGAGCTGAGGGCCATAGTTTACTGACTCCTGATATAGACTATTTATATTTGTTTTAACTATTGGTATGGTTGGATTTAAACCTAACATCTTACTATTCATATCCTATTTGTCCCTTTTATTCTTTATTCTTTTTTTCTGGCTTCTTTGGAGTAGCAGTATTTTTATTCATCCATTTTACCTCCATTATTGTCTTGTTATTCATGACTTTTTAAGTGGTTGCTCTAAGGTTTATAATATACATCCTAAGCTCATTATACTCTACCTTGAAATAACATACCAATTCATGTTTAGTTTAAGATCCTTGCAACAGTACACCTCAATTTCCTCTCCTAACCTTTGTGCTGTTGTTGTCATATTTTTTTTAATAAATTTTATTTATTTATTTATTTATATTTGGCTGCATTGGGTCTTTGTTGCTGTGCGCGGGCTTTCTCTAGTTGCGGAGAGCGGGGGCTACTCTTCATTGTGGTGTGCGCGCTTCTCATTGCCGAACACGGGCTCTAGGCACGCAGGCGTCAGTAATTGTGGGACTCGGGCTCAGTAGTTGTGGCTTGCGGGCTCTAGAGTGCAGGCTCCGTAGTTGTGGCGCACGGGCTTAGTTGCTCCGCGGCATGTGGGATATTCCTGGACCAGGGCTCGAACCTGTGTCCCCTGCGTTGGCAGGCAGGTTCTTAACCACTGCACCACCAGGGAAGCCCTGTTGTTATATATTTTAATTCTACATGTTATAATTCCCATAATACATTGTTACTATTTGTACTTAGTAAATTTTCTTTTAAATAGATATTATATAAAATAATAAGTTATTATGAATATAAAAAGGAAAATGTCTTTTATATTTACCCTCATTTTATCCATTACTCTTCATTTGTGTATGTCCAAATTTCCACTAGTATACTCTCTCTGCCAAAGAACTTCCTTTAACATTTTGTGTAATACAGGTTTATTAGCAATGAATTTGTTCAATTTTTGTCCGAAAAAGTCCATATCATTTTCTTTTTTAGCAGATATTTACATTGAGTATAGAATTCTAGGTTGACTTTTTCCTTTCTGAACTTAAAAAATGTGCTCCCCTTGTCTTCTGTTTTGAATAGTTGTTGACAAGAAGTTTGCTGTATTCTTATCTTTCTTCTTCTGTATGTTATTTCTCTTTTTTCTCTGCTGCCTTTGAGATTTTCTTTCAAAAAAGAGAAATCTTTAGTTTTCAGCAAATTGACTATTAGCATATAGGCATACTTCAGAGGTATTGTGGGTTCGATCCAGACCACCACAATAAAGTGAATATTGCAATACAGCTAGTCACACGAATTTTTTGGTTTCCCAGTGCATATAAAAGTTATGCTTACACTATACTGTAGTCTATTAAGTGTGCAATAGCATCATGTCTTAAAAACAATATATGTACCTTAATTTAAAAATACTGTATTGCTAAAAAATGTTAACCATCATCTGAGCCTTTCACGAGTTGTAGTAGTAACATCAAAGATCACTGATCACAGATCACTATAACAAATATAATTTGTTTGAAACAAGTTTGAAACATTGTGAGAATTACCAAAATGTAACACAGAAACATGAAGTGAGCAAATGCTATTGGAAAAATTGCACTGATAGACTTGCTTAATGTAGGGCTGCCACAAAATTTTAATTTGTAAAAACTGCAGTATCTGCAAAGTACATACAAAATGATATATGACTGTATAGGTAGATTTTATTTTGATTTTGTTTTGGTTTGGCTGTTTTTATGCTGCTTGAGATTCTCTGTGCCTCTTGGATCTGCAGTTTGTTGTATTTCATTACTTTTGGAAAATTCTTGGCCATTATATCTTTAAATATTTCTACTTCCTTATTCTCTATCTTCTCCTTGATATTGTCCTACCATTTCAGTTTTTTGGGCTTTTTTTTTTGGCCGTGCCACACAGCTTGCGGGATCTTAGTTCCCTGACCAGAGATTGAACCCAGGCCCATCAGTGAAAGCACTGAGTCCTAACCACTGGACCGCCAGGGAATTCCCTGTCCCACAGTTTAAAATTTTTCCTTTTTGTACCCTTCTCCCCCCTTTTTCCTCCTTGTGTTTCATTTTGGATAATTTCTAATGTACTATCTTCAAGTTATCTAGTCTGTTTATGATTCTATTACAAGAATTCTTTATCTTTGATATTGTATATTTTTATCTCACATTTACTTTTTATAGTTTCCATCTATCTGCAAAACTTTCCATATATGCATACATGTTTTCTGCCTTTTTCCACTAGATCTTTTAACACATTTTTGACCAGAGACGTATTACGGCCACAGGCGTTAGTTTCTGCAAAATCCCCCAGTCAATATGTGTTAATATATTAGTCATAGTTATTTAGAAGTTTCTGTCTGATAGACACTTACTGCTGAGATCTGGTTCTGTTGATTGCTTTATCTCTTGATGATAAGCCTTCCCTCTTTCTCACTCTCACTTTTTCCTTTTTGTATTGTCATAATTTGTTATTGAATGCTGGACATTATGTGTAGAAGCCAATAGAGACTTAGGTAAACAGTATTTATGCCTGGAAAGAATCATGCTTCTTCTGTTAGGCAACTACTGTGCGGGTTGAGTTGATCTAGTCACTAGTTGGGCTGGTTTGAGTTTAGTTGTTGCTATCATTACCGTTGGTGCACCAGCAAGTGCCATTACCTTGTGCTTAGTGTGGGATATGGGTTGCTGCAGGATTTTCTCTCACAGTCTTGTCTTGCCCTCAGTAATAGGCTGCTGTTGCTTGCTGCTTGTTGCTAGACTGTGGTGGAGGCAGGTGGTGGTTATTGATTCTCCTGGTACAATCTCAGTCTCAGATAAGGCCTGTGCATCTGGGCCTGGGGAGTGGGACCTTCTTAATGTTCCTACCCTCCTTCCCTTACATCCCCCATGGTACCCAAACTCTGCCTTGTATATTTGGTGGGGCTTGGCAGGAGAGAGGTACCTGTTTCTCTCCCAGTGGTAGTCTACCTCTGCTTTATATTGGTGTAGGTTCTTGGACCCAAGAGGTTCCCATGATTTCTCCCCCCTCCCCCTGCTCTGCCCCAGGAGCAAACATCTTTTGCTTCTACCCTTCCTCCTGAAGCAACAGATGTCCGCTGGGCTCCAGGGAGTGAGAAATGGTTTCCTGCCCTCCCCATATGCAGACAGATTTTGCTTCCACACCTCCTCTGGTGACTCTGGGGGCAGGAGGGTCTACAGCCCCTCCCCTGGTGGCTTAAAGCTTTTTTGCTTTAATAAAGAAGGGCCAGATGATATGGTGGTGGTTTGTGCCTAACCCCAGCAGCAGCCAGTCACCTCTACAAACCTATACCACCAAGGGAGGCTCTCTCTGGTCTCCTGTCCTGCCCCCAATCTTTCTCTGGAGCACCCATTAGACACCCACAGAAAAGACCTTGCAAGTGAACATAAACTCCCCGTGTGTCTGGGATTCTGTGCTAGTCAGGGTTCTCCAGAGAAACAGAACCAGTATAAATACATACAGATACAAATGTATATCTATATCTATCTGTCTATACATCTAAGAGAGAGAAAGATTTATTTTAAGGAATTGGCTGTCACAATTATGGAGGCTGGCAAGTCCAAAATCTGCAGGGTAAGCTGGCCGGCTAGAGCCCCAGAGAAGAGCTGATGTTATAACTCTGGTCTAAAGGCTGTCTGCTGGACATTATGTGTAGAAGCCAATAGAGACTTAGGTAAACAGTATTCCCTCTTCCTCGGGGGACCTCAGTCTTTTTCTCTTAAGATCTTCAACTGATTGGATAAGGCCCACCCACATGATGGAGGGCAATCTGCTTTATTCAAAGCCTACTGATTTAAATGTTACTCTCATTAAAAAACAAAACAAAACAGGGACTTCCCTGGCAGTCCAGTGGTTAAGACTCCATACTTCCACTGCAGGGGGTGCAGCTTCAATCCCTGGTCTGGGAACTAAGATCCCATAAGCCGCACAATGCGGCCAAAAAAACAACAAAACAAAACCTTTTCAGAAACATCCAGAATAGTGTTTGACCAAATATCTGGATACCGTACCTAGTGAAGTTGACACATAAAATTAACCAACACAGGCTCCCAGTTTTTCTAAACTGATCTGCTAGCCGAAACTCAGCATTTAGGAATTAGTGAAAATTATAGCTGATTTCTTCTCACCCACTTCTATGGCAGTCACTTTTTCTTCAGTGATCTGCTAAACATGAAACAGTTTGCATGTCTCTTCTCTCTGCAGTAGAGCTTGTCATTTCTTGGAATTTGGTTATTTGGTTGCCTTGTGATCTCAGCTCTCTGAAGGATTCCAGAAAACATGATTCTGTAGATAATTCATTTTTTCTTATTGTTAGGATGTGAATGATGTCCTTTGCTGCTTTCTACATCCTAAGTGGAAGCAGAACTTCTACTAATGTTTGTTTTTACAATGGGTATGATCTTGATTATTTAAAAACTGTGAAGGACAGGAATTATATTTGCAGAGTGTAGTACAGGGGTTGCAAATTAGTGGCCTGTAGATTTCACATGAAAACACAGGTTTCTAGATTATTTTGAGAAATGTGACCATATGACACACTTGAACCACTTTTACCGGCCTTTTCATGGGGCACAAGCTCTCCAACTGACCATTGTGTCCAGAGTGACACAGGTACCTACCAACACTGATTCCTCCTCTATCCCTTTGGGATGGACCATCCCGGGACCTACGTTGGATCCTCAGAGTTCCTCGGAGCTAGTTCTGTGGCAAAGCATTGTTTATGCAAATCCCAAGCCAGAAGCAGAACACAGCATATGACAACCAAATGCCCTAGGCTCACAAGTGGTAAAGAAGCTTTTAGATCTCCCTGGGAGGAGACATTATACACCCTTTCTACCACAGGTAAGAGTCTTACGTGGCTCTCAGAAGTGGCCGCAGAACTGTACATGTGGGAATGCCAATCCCATCAGGTATGCAACCAGCATGCCAATTTCTTTGTTTCACCAGCAAGCAGTGTAGCCTGTAATGGTCCCAAAGGTATCCTGGGAGGTAGGTATTACTCCCCTGGGAGGGGTTGCAAGTATGGTTGAGGTCTTTGGGCCCAGGCCAAGTACTTCAACTCTGTCCTAAGCTGGAAGAGGGCAAGGGTGAGCCTTCCACTCAGAGGCTAACGTGCTCCTTCCCTGGCACATTCCACCGCCTGGTAGAACAACATCAAATTGTTATCAGAACTGCAGAGAATTATCACTGCATGGGGCCTGTGGATCTGTGGGTTCACTGCCTCAGGAGCAGTTCCATTTCTGGGGGCTCAGGGAAGACACCCAGGACTGGACTGGATTGGGCAGAATTATTTCCTTAAACATCTGGAAGTGCATGTCATTTAGGGAATGAAGGTAAATGAAGCCGAGGAAGAGAGCCGAGGAAGAGAGCCAAGGCCCAAATCCCAGAAGCAATGTCATGAGACAGGTCTGAGGGGAGGGTGCTGGGCTCTGAGCAGGAAACCAGGCTGAGAGCTGAGGGTGAGGGGATGAAGAGCTAATTGGTGTGAGACTGAAGGAGAGGATGGATTCAGCATGAAGGTGGGGAGGCAGGGTTCAGAGCGTTTTAGCTCAGAGAGGGCCAGTCTGCTTAATACCCAAATACCCATCTAATTGCCGGGGAAGGGAGGCTGGGGCTAGGGGACTGACCAAGCACAGGGGCACCTAAGACACTAACTAGCCCTAAGCCAGCCACACTTACCTATCTGGGACTCCCACTGACTCTGTAGGGACTAAAAGATTTTTAGAACACATACAGGGTTAAAAAGAAGACATCCAACAAATGGAAGTTCACAAGAGCACTCCTAACTTCATGAAAAATAAGATTAATCAGTGAAAGTAGGAACTTTTAAAGAAAAGAATTAGAACTTCTTCTCTTACAAACAAAGCTTGAACCTCTTAGCAATCAGAGCTCTGATTGCAAGGATCTTACTCAAGTGCCTGGAGAGTCTTTTACTGCCAAGAATGGGAGAGCTATAGCACTTCAGAGGGCAGAATTACACAGAATTCAGCTCAGCTCTAAATCGGCCCAGACAAAGACCAGAGACAATTTTCAGGCTGAAGTCAGAATCAGGTTTTTTGTTTCTTAGGGGGAGAATTTTTTTTTATTAAGAAATAAACTCAATTCATAGTCCCTGAAGCAAATTTGCAAAATGTACAAAGTGTAAAGAGTAAAACAAATATCTCCATTCCATAATTCAGAGACGGTTTACATTTTAAATATTTTTTTTGTCCATTTTTTTTTGTGTGTGGATACCTATGTTTTTCTCCACACAAATCAGGATTCTGTTAAATAAAAAATTCTTTCCAGCTCTTCCCTTTACTCCATCAGGAACAGTTAGTTCTCCATTACCTTAATTATTCCTTGAAACATATTTTTTAATGGTTCCATAAAATGACTCATTATGGTTATGCCATCATTTATTTTAATCATTTTTAAACTAATGATCAATTAGATTGTTTCAATTTTTCATCATTTTAAATAAGATTCCAATAAATACCTGTGTGTGTAGTCTTTGTGCATCTCCCTGATTATTTCCTCAGGAAGAATCCTCAGCATATTAAAATTTGAGGGCCCACTCTTGCATTACGTTTCACTTCTTTTCACACTAACAATGTATAAGCATGCTTGTTTCATGAATCATTAGCCAACACTTAGCATTATCATTAAAAAAAAGAGAGAAAACAAAAAACCTTTTTCTATTCATTAGTTGAAAAATGGGATCTAGTTGTTTTATTTTGTGTTTCTTTCCTTATTAGTCAGACATTTCTTCATAAGTTTATCACATGCTTTTCTTCTATGAATTATCATTTTGCGTCATTTACATACTTT
This sequence comes from Physeter macrocephalus, assembly GCF_002837175.3. Classification (NCBI taxonomy): domain Eukaryota; kingdom Metazoa; phylum Chordata; class Mammalia; order Artiodactyla; family Physeteridae; genus Physeter; species Physeter macrocephalus. The sequence continues at coordinate 22,583,482 of NC_041218.1, forward strand.
TCATATTGGCGATAAGAACCTTGCTTTAATTTTGATGCAGTTTTGCTATAGCAGGACCCAAAAGGAATCCTGAAGAGAAACTCATGATGTTGAAAGCCTTTTGACTTATAGCTTTAAGCTTTCCAAGGATTCCACTAAGGCAAAATATGAAGGAAATGGGAGGCTCTTCTAGTCTCTCAAGGTGTAGCCCTTGGATCCTATGCATCAGAATCAAGGGTGGCAGCTGGGGAAGATGCATTTAAATTACAGATTCCTGAATTCCCACCCCAGACACAAAGAGTCAGCATCTCTGACAATTGGACCCAAGAGGCCACATTCCTATAATATCTCTGATTGCTTTATATGCAGCCCAAATTTGACAATCACAATGACTACTGAGGCAAAGAAACCTGATATTCCCATAGGCTCTGGAACAAAAGGGAGCCAACCATAGAGAAAAGTGACTCCAAACATTGATAAATGGAAGTTGAGCTTCCAGCTCGTTGGGCTGTTGGGTCTTGTACTTTCTGTTCTTTTGATTTCTTGACCTCCATTGTACTTTAACTTGATTAATGCATTATCACTCATCTATTCAGTCCCCGAGTTAGAAAAATTATAACCATCCTTGGCATCTTCCTATTCCTTGCACTCCTTACCTCTTCTCATATATATAACAACTGTTCATTTTACCTCCAAATGTCTTTAAATCTCTTTACCTGTTTCTCACCACACCTTAGTTTCAACCCTATTATCTCCCTCTCTGCTTTCCTTTCTCCTGTTTATTCTACCCATAATCTGTATCATCACCCGACCCCGACTCTGCACCAGGTAAGCATACATTCTAAGTTGTAATGTGTCTAGAAGCCGTGGTTGCTATGCAAAACCTTCTAAATATCCGCCCCCCCCTTCTAATTTTCTGCAGTCTCTAAACGCTTCCTTATTCTAGTGGAGGGGAGAGGAACTGGGAATTTCAGAGAGTTGAAGGATTGGAGAACACAGGGAAGTTAAAACAAAACTCAGGAGGCATGAACTTGCCAAGAGACAGCTGTGATCCTTGAGGTCAAGCGGCTCTGACTGACAACACGATTCAAGATTTGACCTGAAGGGTGGGTTTCTGAGGAGTCTGAGAAGACAAGGGCATGTCAGGCCATGTTGTTGAATGGGTCATCTGCACAGACCCTGAAGCAGCTCAGATGTATGCTATTATTCACAAGCAGAGAGCCAGCCACTATGAACAGCTCAGGGTAACCTTTATCCATTCCTGGAAAAACAACTTAGAGCAAAGGGCAAAGGGTTACTGCATTGTTCCCCCCATGTAAAAGGAAATAATAATTTTGATGGATTTGGCGGGACATTTTGGAGCCAAGTCAAACTGTGTGTGTGATTGTTTTGTAAAGGTGCTAGGACTTAATTTTCAGATCTGGAATAAGAACAGGTGGTGGGTGATGGCAGGAGTCACAATGGTTTCCATGACAACGGGACTGGGTCTTAGTCATCCTCCCATCCTCCACAAAACCTACTGCAGCTTTTCTCATAAGGTGCTTATTAAATATTTGTTAAATGAATGATGAATCACAGAATGATGTGTGTGCTTTGCAATTAAGGCTGCCGTTCTGTTGCTAGCTAAAAGCTTTTAAAGCAACAATAATTACTGTATTTCCACATGATATTTTGCATAATTTGCATATTAACTTAACCTGAAAATAATAAACTACAGATTCTCATCCCTGTTGAACAACCATGTCCCATATCTATCCCCTGTTGTGAAGAAGTATCCAGATGTTTGGCTAAAACGGCCTTAAAGGGGGATGGCCCTGCGCGGTATTTGTGCTTCCACATTAGAAACACTTGTTTTTTTCCACATTTTCCAGCCCCTCCCCCCTCGAGCTCTCCGCAGCCGCCCACGCGCAGTCAGCAGCCTGCCCCTCCCCCCCCCGCGCCCCTCTTCCCGCGCTGAAGCTGGCGTCCGCGGGCCCAGCGGAGAGCCCAAAGGACCTCGGCAGCCGGCGTCCCGCGTTGCCCTTGGCAACCATTGAGTGGCGTCTCACTCTCCCTTGACCCCGCAATGAGAGTAAACAGGGCATCCCATTGGCTGTCAGGGGAAGGCAGGCCAATCGGAGAAGAGGTTGTAGGGAGGCGGCTGAGCGGGGTTGTGGGAGTAGGAAGCTAGGGTTAGAGGCTACCGGTGAGGCTAGAACCCCGAGCGTGGTCGGTTGGAGCAAATATGTCTGTCCGGAGGCACATTGGGAATCCTGAGGTGAGGGCCAGGTCCGGATCGGAGAAACGGAGGGGGCGGGCGCACCGGAAAAGGCTCCACGTGGGCAGGGAACAGTAGCCTGCGACTTCCGCCCTCCGGAAGGCGGGAAGCGGCGGCGTGAGGAGGGGTCTGGAGGGGGGAGGGAGGCGGGGCGGGCCTGGGGGACTCCGAGCCTGGGCAGCCTGGCCACCATCCCGCACAGGCGTACTGTATTTGTCGCTCAAGGGAGCAACGTGCATGAAGACACAAGTTCCTTCCCTCAAAGGGCTTACAGTCTAGGAGTGGCAGTTACAAAATATAAGTAACATGTGGATGAATCCCAAAACGCTAAAGGAACAAAATCAAAGGAGCCATCATTTCTGATTATTGGGGTACAGAAAGAGGAGGAATAAGCAGAACAAGCCATTTGGAAAGGACGCAAAATATGACATTAGTTTTACCCTCTGCTCGATTAAGACGTTTTACTTTTTTGTCTATTTCACCTCCAGTGCCCTGCTGCATATGTGGTCATTTCATCTCAACAAATGTTTACTGGATTCCTAAGGTGCAGGGAGTGGGAGTGCTAGAAATACAAAGAGATAAGACAAGGCCTTTTAGTCCTTTAATAAGTTCAGTCTAGTGAGGAAGACTTATAAACAAAATTTGAGTTCAATGTGGTTGGGAAACAGGATGTTAGGGGAGCACAGAAGAAAGCTAGGACTCAACAGAGGGAGTGAGAGAAGTTTCCTGGAGATGTTCTGAAATCCCAAGTTACTAACCAGGAGAAGAAGCATCCCAGGTAGAGAGAACATCTTGAGCCAAGTTTAGGAGGTGAGAACCATGAAAGTGGACAGTTCCTTGTAGAGAGGCAGGAGTCAAGTCTGGAAGGGCCTTCTTTGCCTTGCCAGCGTTCTTGGCCTTTATAGTGAACAGGAGTTGCAACGTGTCTCATCTCAGGATGGATGCCTGTGAGCTTTGATGAGAAAGTTGTGAGGCTGAGTTTAGGCTCTGTAGGAGAGTGCCATGATGGATTATAATGTCTACCGTGGATGTCGGGGAAGTATGTGTGGAGAGTAGTGGTTTGACCACTGTGTATTTATTTTGCCTGCTGGTCAGAATTTGAGAAGCTTTGGAGTTTTGAGTAGCCGAGTTGCATGGTCAGATGTGCATTTTAGGTAGTGCTTGTAGCCACATTGTGGAGAATGGATTTGAGGAGTCCAGAACTGGGGATAGGGAGATTGGTTAGGTGGTTATTATGATATGGACCTAAAGTAAGGCCATGGAACTAGGGACAGAGAGAAATACTTAGGGGATAAAATCATCATGACTTAATAATGAGCTTTGAGAAATGAGAGTGTGATGGATGACTTAGGTTTCCAGCTTGGGCTACTCATTGGTGCTGATGCCGTTAATGAGATCAGAAATATGGGAGAGAAAGGAGGAATAGTCTTAGGAGTGTAGGGGTAAAAGAGCTGGGTTGCCCTGTGCGGTTGTCCATTTGTGCTCTGGATAAAGATGTTCAGCTCACTCTCTTGTTTTCATGGGGCACAATTACCAGTAGTTTCTTGAGAAAGAGTGCATAAGAAATAAATATTTTAAATTTATGTCTATGACATTAGGCATGTCTAAAAATGTTATTATTCTACCTTCATATTTATTTGCCTGAGAGTTTGGTTAAGTATAGAATTCTTGGTTGGAAATCATCAGCATACTGAAAACATTGCATTGTGGTCTTCTACTATTCAGTTTTTGTTGTGGAGAAGTTCAAAGCCGTTACGTTGCATTGTATGCGACTTGATTGTTCCTTTCTGGAAGCTTGTAGAATTTTCTGTGTCACCAGTGTTATGATGTTTCACAAAAAATTCCTTGTTGTGTGTCTATTTTCACTTAACTTTGTGGGCGCCAGAAACTCATGTCCTTTCTATTCTGCAAAATTTTTAAAAATTGCTTGTTGTTGACTTTCTTCCTCAATTTTCTCCATCCTCTCTTTCTTGAATTCATTATTCTGATGTTGCTTCTATATGACTGGTTCCCTAATTTTCTTAAATTTTATCTCCTGTTTTCCAGGTCTTTGTCTTTTTGTTCTCTTTGAGATATTTAACTTTATCTTCCAATCCCTCCATTGAGTTTTTAATTTCTGCCATCATGTTTTTAATTCTTAAGAACTGTGTTTTGGACTCTGATGTCCTTTTAAAAAACCTTTATTTTGAAATAAATATAAATTCACAGGAAGTTGCAAAAATAGTACAAAGTGGCCCCATGTACCCTTCACCCAGTGACTATATTTTATGTAAATATAGTACAATATAAAAACCAGGAATCTGACATTTGTACAATGTGTGTATAGTTTGAGGCTATTTTATCACATGTGTAGATTTGATATAATCAAGATTTGCAAGTGTGTCAATTTACAATCAAGATAGAGAACTATTCCTTCACCACAAATATCTCCCTCAGGCTACCCGTTACTAGTCACATCCACTTTCCTCCCCCTCACCATCCTAACCCGTGGCAACCATTAATGTGTCCTCTTATTTCTGTAATTTTGTCATTTTGAAAATGTTACATAAATGGAATCATACAGTATGTGACCTTCTGAGACTGGCTTTTTTCACTCCAATAATGTCCTTAAGATGCATCCAAGTTGTTGCCTGTAGCAATAGTTCATTCCTTTTTATTGCTGATTAGTATTCTGTGGTATGGATGTATAACAGTTTGTTTAACCATTCAACTATTGTAGGATATTTTGGGTGTTTTCTGTTTGGGGCATTACAAATAGAGATTTGAACTTTGGGGTACAGTTCTTTGTATGGACATTAATTTTCATTTCTCTGGGATAGATGCCCAGGAGTGCAGTTGCTGTGTTGTATGGTAAGCTTATATTTAGTTTTTTAAGAAACTGTCAAACCATTTTCCAGAATGGCCATACCATTTTACATTCCCAGCACCAGTGTATGAGAGATCCAGTGTTTGCACATTCTTGGCAACATTTAATACTGTAAATAATTTTTATTTTATTTGTTTTAATAGGTGTGTAGTGACATCTCATCATGGTCTTAATTTACATTTTCCTAGTTGATACTGAGGTTGAACATCTTACATCTTCTCATGTGCTTATTTACCCTCCGTATATCCTCTTTGGTAAAATATCTCATTATGTCTTTTGCCTAATTTCTAATTGGATTTTTTTTTCCACAGTTGAGTTTCTCCTATGACTGTAAATATTGATTACTGCCAGAGCAGTGATCAGTAGGGTTACATTTTCTTTCTTATTGCTTGTTGTTTTTCCTGGAGTTTCTATCTTTATTTTTATTCTCTACTGTTTATAAATTTTTATAAATAATGTCTATATCATTATTTATCATTTTTTGCATAGTTATCTTTTCCAAAACTTTCTCTATGCATTTGCATATGTGTGTGTAGAGAGAGAGAGAGAGTTCTATTTTGGGATTTTGTTTTACACAAATGTTATAACATTGTTCATATGGTTCTTTAACTTGCTTTTTTCACTTAATATGTCTTGGACTTCTTTCTGTGTCAGAAAAACATACCTCAACTGAATTATTTTCTTTTAACTCTTACCTAAGTACTTGGTATAATTGTAGAGCAAAAATTTTTTATATCTTTTTACTTGTTTTATATACGTATTTATTTATTTTTGATAATGGCATGACAGAAATAATTCACATAGCATAAATCCACCTGTTTAAAGTGTGCAATTCAGTGGTTTTAGTATATTCACAGAGTTGTGCAGTCATCACTAAAATCAATTTTAGAACATTTTCATCAGCCCCCAAAGAAATCGTGTAACCTCTAGCCATCACTCCCCAGTCCTCTCATGTCTCTCCCATTCCCCCACCCCTCAGTCTTGGCAACCATTAATATACTTTTTGTCTCTGTGGATTTGCCTGTTCTCTACAATTCATGTAAACTGAATTATGCAAAATCTGGTCTTATGTGACTGGCATCTTTCATAATGTTTTAAAGGTTCATGCATGTTCTATTATGCTTCAGTATTTCACTCCTTTTTATTATTGAATAATATTCCTTTGCATGGATATACCACATTTTATTCATGCATTCTTTTATTGATGGACATTTGGGTTATTTCCACTTTGGGGCTATTATGAAAGATGCTACTATGAATATTCATACAGGCATACCTAGTTTTATTGCATTTCGCAGATACTACGTTTCACAGATACTGCATTTTTTCACAAATTGAAGGTTTGTGCAACTCTATATCAAGCAAGTCTGTTGGCGCCATTTTCCCAACAGCATTTGCTCACTTTGTGTCTCTGTGTCACATTTTGGTAATTACCACAATATTTCAAACTGTTCAATTATTATTATATTTGGTATGATGATCAGTGATCTTTGATGTTACTACTATGACTTGCTGAAAGCTCAGATGATGGTTAGCATATTTTAGTAAGAAAGTATTTTTTAATTAAGATACATATATATATTTTTAGACATAATGCTATCGTACACAATAGACTACGGTTTAGTATAAACATAACTTTTTTTTTTTTTTTTTTTTTTTGTGGTA